>NC_142746.1:11760174-11990174 GCF_051943395.1 Hippocampus bargibanti | reverse complement strand
TAAAACCGTATTTCATATTTTTGGATCATATCCGGTTCCACTTTTAATAAACATGAGTTCCAGATTAAAAACCATGATGAGTCACAGTAGCATTTTTTAGTGATTGTGTTTGTTTTACATCACTTTTAAAACATCATTAACACACAAAAAAAACAATTATTCGCAATTAAACAACACAGAGGAACAATAACAGAGAACTGTTTATTAGACACAATTTTTAAGACTTTTTTTGCTGCACCACAGTAATAAAACAAAGAAGATGATGTTGATTCTTCACTCAGAGGATCCATAAATCAAATTAACAGTGTTAATGAATTCAGTGAAGCACAAAGGAAAAAAATGGTTCATTCCCATTACAGCAAAGAATTTCTGCATTTCAAACGGCTCTACTTTGGAAAAGGCCATGTCCACATGTTAGTGGAGTGCTAGATATGGAGAGACATGCAGTTTCTCTCACGTGACGGTTTACTGCTGAAGTTTCAAATACTATAAGGTTCAATAGTAAAATAATAATAATCAAATACTTTGAGCGTGTCATTGGCAAACACTAGAAACATTTCAGAGGGAACTAAGGCCTCGTGCGAACATTCGATCTGGCCGACCACGCAGTTTTAAATTGAAAAGAAAATCAGCAAAATCTGCACAAAAACATTCAAGCCACATATTTTCATAATATATACAGTATTACAACCTTCATTCAATCTTTGCCTTATTTTTTGCTTTCAGTTGTTTTGACATACTGCACGTGTAAAAAAAAATTGTAATATCAGCTTTCAGTAATTTTCAGACTCAAGAGAACATTATTTAAATTATAATGTCAAATAACTTATAGAATATCCCCTCCCCCCCCCAAAAAAACAAGGAAAAAGTCAACAAATGTCATTTGAGAAGTACGAGTCGGCAAGACTAATGTCATTTAAAACTGAGGAATTTCTACCCGGTCTCCAGAGTGAAGTTTTCTTGCTTTTTTTAAATGTATGTATTTATTTTTTTAGGTTGATATATTTGACATATTTAGTATCACAATTTGTTCCCTTGTCATTATTTAAATGTGATTTTTTTTAAATGGTTTCTGCACCACAAATGCACTGCTGCTTGCAATTAGAGCTCCTAATAAGTGTGCGTTCGGGGGCCACTACACAGCAAATAGGAAGCCAATTTGTCCCATTCACTTTTTTGGCTCATATTTTCACAAAGTTAGACGGCAATGTAGACTTAATAAGGTCAGAGGGCCTAACTGGAGGAGGGCGGTTGATTGGAAGTTTGTTCTGCCCTTTGAAAGCCATTTGAAGTTTAAAGTGCTATAAATGTCACTTCCTGTTTTGTTTGCTTGTTCCTGTGTGGAATTTTCCTCGATACCGCAGAAGCGCTGTGTTTCTCCGTGCTGTTCGGCAAAAAGCACCCGTGTCGCACCTGCTGGTGATCAAGGTTTTTAGGCACAGGAGACAAATGCATCAGAAGGGCGCTGCAAAGTTGTTTATTACCAGTCTTGTATTATATCCCGCCTTGTAGTTACTTTTAGCTGTATGTATGAGAATGTTTTTTGTTTTCTTCTTCTGCCCTGTGCAGTTCACAGCGTGATCGTAGCTCGTTAATTCTTCCTTCCTTGGCTACCGTCTATTTTCTTTATTTGGTCACTGGCCCTCCACAATATTTTTTGCTGAAAAATAATTTTTCACCCCTGGTCTTATGTGAAATAAGTATCTATTCATTTAACTCACAGCCGAAGCTGGAACAAAGCGCAAACATGGAAAAAAAGGAAATGTTGCCCCCTTATTTACAAAAATACCTGTTTCTTCAAAAATCAACATGACACATTTACTGAGATATGACTCACTTTTTTCTCCTCTCATAAAAGTAATCTGAAATGGAGTGTAAAAAGTATGTAATACCATAACGGCAATTAATTCATATTTTAAACAAAATATATTGGAAGGGAAAACCTGCCAGACCGACAGACCGTTTCAAATGTAAGATTGTGAAAACCTGAAGTTACACAAGGAAGAAAAGGGAGGTGTTCCAATGATCACAGCATTTGAAAAGGACTGTACTGTACAATGCAACTCGTGGCAGCTGCACTGCAGTGAAATGCATATTGGAGACGTGCTAATGAGTAGGCTCCAAGTTTATTAGTTTAGTTCGTCCGGTAGACATGAGAGTTTCTGTCATGCACGGTGGGAAGACTGGAATCTGTAGCTTTCGTATAAAACTGCCTAATTGACAGAGAGAATGAGCTGGAACATATGGTTTGATTTTAACAGTGTGGGTGGTGTTTTTCTAAACCCAACTGACAAGCCCTTCCTCCTTCCGTTTTGTCTATTTAGACCTGACTTTCAACTCACTGATCATAATTTCACGCAAGGCGGGTCTGTTGGCCTGAATACACACGTGTGCAAAGAGACAGGAGTTATGCATTCCGATCATGGGTGCAATAGGCAAACGACAGGCGTTACTAATTTAACACAAACTGCAGGATGTTTCTCCTGTTTTCCCCATTCCCGCAATGCTCATGGTTCTTCACATTGTAACTCAATTACGCAGTAAGAAAACAGAACTATCTGGCAAAATCATAAGATAAAATAATCACAATAGGCACTGACACTTCAGCAACAATTTGTAAAAATTGTGTGCCTTTTTGGTTGTTTGGTGGCGTGACCCGTACTTACGACCATGACGGCCAGAACCATTTTTTTTATTCTACGCCACGCAAGAGCCGGCAACGCGTACTACAATTTTGGCCAGCCAGCATCTCACTCTCGCACAGCAATCTATTGCGTGACTACACTCAGTACAGTAGTTACACAGTGCAGATACCGTCTCTGCAACATCTCCTGTAGTACTGTACACTGCTTTTTTTCCTTCGGCGTCCGAGCGTGTGCATCGGGTGACCTTTTCTGGCTTCTCCGTTAGCAGGGAGAGCGATTTTTCAACAGCACGTGTGCGTGGGTAGCAGTGCGTATTTGGGTCGCCAGAACGCGCATGCGCTGACACTAAAAGGTAAGTATAAAATTTATAAATAAACTGTACAGTAAACAGTTTGGTATACATTATAGATACAGATATGCATTAATAAAATTTAATAATATGAAATATGAAATGATAAAAATGACACTGAAAGTTATAACATTTATAAATGAACTGTAAACAGTTTGGTACAGTCTATAATATTGTTCAATAGAAAACATTGCTTAAAAACAACAGATTGACATCGTATATGCTGTTGGATAAATCTTGCGTCGGCCATTTTGAATGGATTTAGACTTACGACCGTTTGACTTAGGACCGTTTTGTCGGAACGGAACCCGGTCGTAAGTCCGATGTTACCCTCATTGTTATTTATTCTGTCTCGGAAATTCTTACCAACTTCAAAAAGGTGATTTAATTCTGTGTAATTTTGAAGAAGAACTAGCCAATTATTTGGAAAATCTAGTTGCAGACATGGTCACGATCTGGAGCAACATGAAATAAATAAAATGTATTCTGCCAAAGTCAATGAGATTTAAGAGGAAAATGGGGTAAAATACCTACTGTTGCCACGTAACTGCGTCAACAACGGAGCCAGCATCTTTCATAAATCTGAAAGTGAGAATGAAAACAAACAAATTAAGTACAAACAATCTGAATGGAACTTAATTAAAATGTCTCAGGCCGATTTACAACATGGAAAAGTTTCTATGCAAGCGCTATTAGGTTCCTCAAGCTAAAAAGCGGAAGAACACCTAATAGGACCATTTGCGGTTAGGAATCCTTTAAAACAGTGAAATGCTTGCAGGAGCTTTTTTACAAACGGAAATACAGAGCACAGTGTCTTTTTTTTTTGTCCTAACAAATGCATTTCAGGTGGTAAAATCACCACCTGGACTGTGTTTATTTTATGTTGTTTAAAGTTTAATGCACACAACAATTGAAATATCATGCAGTGTTATCATCGGCACATAAATAAAACAAGACAAAATGGTAAATGCAGTGTCCGGTCACACATTACTTCTTAATGTATTGTAGTTGGTCTGTTATTTTGGGCCTGTACAGTGGAAAAGCGAGTTGCGAATCATCCTTTTTGCATATAATTGCCACTGTTTGTGGACTGTTTTCGGTATACGAATCGACTATTTGGCAGGAACAAGCGGATGTATTTATGTTGTAATTCTTTTTGCAATGCTTGACAATGTGCATAACATTGTGATCTGAAAACTAGCCATATAACTGCAGCGACCACGGCGGAAGCAGCTAGTTGTATATATAGGCAGAGGTTCCACAATTCAGGATTATCCAATCAGAAATTGCTATTGTTTTTGTAACACTCGGAAAAAAAATATTTGTTAAAAAAAATCTATTTAGAGTCTATCAATCCATTTTCTAATCCACAAAGTTGGACATGTGCTGGAGTTGATCCCTGCCATCTTCGAACAATAATGGACTGGGTGCCAGCCAATCACAGATCTATTTAAAGTGTGTATGTTCTGACTATAATATAGTGTCATTTTTAATTAAATGAACGGGTAGCCGTCCCGGCATGTTGCGGGGCACTTCAACGTGCGTACAATGCATTCATTCGTTCAATCAAAGACACCAGAAGTTGTTGTGTTGAATGAATGGTCCTGTGATGACAGGCAGGTTGAACTTTTCTCAAGGACAAATAAAGCACAAAACAAAAAGGAAACTATCAACTGGTTGAAAATAATGTTGTTCATCCTTTTCCTCTATTGTCCAACCCAAGTGACTTTGGATGAAAGGCAGGTAACAACCCGCATTGCTCACCAGTTAAGATTTGGCCAAGTACCAATTTGCTTAAAACATGCTAATAAAACTTCAGGTGCACTTCTGTGAAAAAGCCCAAATCATTGAGCCCAATTGTAACTTCAAACTTGTTTAAAAAAGTGTTCCCCAATCCAAATGGTCACTCCATTGTTGTACCCTTGAATGTTTCAGTGTAAGCATTTGCAGTCACCTTGTATACTAAACACTAATGGTTCCATATTTGGGGGAGTAACTGCTTGTCAGAAATTTTTGTTTGTGTATTTCTAAACATCATACACACACACACACACACACACACAACTTTCGCCACGCTGGCTTGTTTAGTCTGTCTGTTTCAGCTGTTTGGATAGTTAGCAGCTCCCACTCTAAATCAACGTTTAGTTTTCCGACACCAGAACAGCCCTCGTAAGAGTGTCAAACACACAAGAATCACCTCGTTGTTAAACTTGACACACACGACACAAAGACACCACAGCCTTCTTCACTCTCGGCCTCCTCCTCCAGTTCTCCCATTTATCATCCACATCGTTCCTATCGCCAAAAGCTCACTAGTCGCTCAAACACATCTTTTTATTTGCAAGTAAATTATATCTGACAGAAATAAACATCTGCTGCTTTTAATGTCCTTGTTGATCTAAGTTGCTTGAGCAGAGGGAGGATTGTATCATATTCATCCCTTCCAAAATACCTGTCAAAATGTGGGTGGCGGCAGAGAAGAGGCAGATACAGGCTGAGATACGCACAGGCAAACTCTTCCTGTGTTTATCTGGACACATGATTTTATTACGACTTTACCAATGTCGTTGAACTTTATGGGCTCCATTGCGGTTCCAATTGTTTATTTAGCAGTGCAAGTTAAAGCCTAGCGATAACAGGCCAATGCTTCCACTGCACTTATTTGGTCGTTAGAAAGCTTGCATAAATGTGACCGGTCGCAGCTGGGACATCATTCCGCCCAACCGCACTACAGGGCACAGGCACTCTGTTGACCTTCACGGCATTGCCAATTTGCTTTTAATGTCATTTGCATTTCAATCCCAGCACCATGGGCACAACATTCTGTCTGAATATTTTTGTCTTGAAAATGTCTTCACATTTTATTTTATTTTTTTATTCATTAATCGTGGGCAACGCTTCATTTATATAATAATATAATACATTTTATAATAATACATTTTATTTGAAGCGCTTATCAAAGCTCTCATGGACACTTTACAGTCACAGACAACCATAGATACAATAATAAATAAAATACAATTCTAAATATAAACAAGAGAGAAAGCTACACAGAAGATGCAATTTTGAATAGGTGGGTTTTGAGATGGGATTTGAAGGTGGGAAGAGAATGTTACGAATGTTGGAAGAAAATGAGCTCCAGAGTTTGGGGAAAGAGCGGCTGAAAGCTCTTTCCCCCATCGTGCTGAGATGGGCAGGGGGCACACAGAGGTGGCGGTAGGAAGAGGATCTGAGCGAACGAGAGGGAATAGAAATTTGAAGAAGGTCAGAAAAGTATTAAAGCAGTGGTGGGCAAACTACCGCCCGTGGGTCGGATACGGCCTGTGGGCCGGATATGGCCCGCTGGTCTTTTTAATCCAGCCCACCAAAGATTGTTACACAACTGAGATTCAATGTGAATGGCTACATTCATTTCATTTGGACTTGTAACGACAGGCATTTTAATGCCACGTGGCAGAGTTATTTCAAGTTGCAAAGCACAGGGAGAGAGAGCGAGATAGATCAAGGAAGAAATCTTATTTATCCATTGCGGACCTCTGTCAAACGGGAATTTCTGAACCAGTTTAAAAAAAAATAAAAATGCATGAAAATTACGAGGGCTACATTACATTAACGATTGAGTGCCAATAAAACGCTGGCCAAACCTCTGGCAATATTTTTTTCTCTTCCACAAGGGGGCAGCATTTCCCTTTTTTTCCATGTTAGTGCTTTGTTCCAGCTTCAGCTGTTGTTAAAGCGCTATATAAACCAGTATTGTATGTATTGCAATGCATTTTGGACAGCCACCCTCATTTGAAGTTCATATAACTCCAGACCCATATAATTTAGGATTTATTTTTTTTTCTGATGAAAGAGGAGAGTTTAAGGTTTCTTACGCTGCATTGAATGTTTATGTAGTCCTAAAACTCAATATTCTGTAGGTCCTGGAATTCGAGTGACCATGACAAAAACCCTGGCACTGGAGTGGACATATTTTTGCACGTGTCTCGCAGTGAATGACATAACAACAAAAGATCTGGATGCCATATGGAAGCCCGCCGTACCACCAACTGAAGAAACCTCCTCTCCATGTGACAGAAAAAGGGTGTTGGTCCCATGATTTTGTATCATTGGATCCAAAACGATGACTTGCAAGTGACTTTTGATTCCAGTGATTTATATTGGAATTGCAAATGTTTTTAATTTCACTCATTTACATTTACGTCATGTAGATCGTGGTATCCAAACGAAGAACAGTAATTACAGCAGAAAAGAAAGTGAGATGCATCTTATTAAACCATGCGGGGTACAAAGTACAAAACATTCTGAAGACACTTCCAGTCAGAAAGATTCAAATCTACGAGACTTTGAAAAACAAGGAAGCGATTCTTGCTCAGTCCCATTCCGGCCGTAAATAGTCAGAGTAAATCGCTTACGAATCAACGGACACTCAAATCAATACGCGATTCCTGGGAAGGTTTGACTGTGATCATGTTAAAAAAAACCTTTGGCAAACTGGACCACTAAGAGGAGAGGAGCACACTGTTATCCAAATATTTTTTCATGATTATGTTCTCTCAGTGTCCAGCAGGTGGCAGAGGCATTTCCGTTTTATTTTCCCCGCTACTGCACCTGTCTGGCATCACAATTATTGGGAATCTGTAAGGAGTTTGTGGACCCATGTTAAGCTGGAGGACAATTTTGCTTTACTCAAGTTGTTGTTCCTGTTCGTTTCTTTGACGCCCTCTTATTACTCTCGTTCCATTTTTGGCTCTCGCTTTGATTTATGTTTTGTCTGTTCAACGACCGGTGCCTCATCCAGAATAATCAGTGCAAAACAGATGGGTGGATTTATTTCTAACAATGTCATTGTTGAATAGAAAGCTTTTCCAAATGACTATTATAAAAATAAATAAATAATTCTTTGAAAACATTAACATTCTAGATCGCTGGAGAGACCATGTCTCTCAGCTGGCCTGGGAACGCCTTGGGATCCGCCAGAACGAGCTAGAAGAAGTGGCTGGGCTGGGCAGAGGGAAGTCTGGGCTTCCCTACTGAAGCTGCTGCCCCCGCGACCCGACCCCGGATAAGCGGCAGAAGATGGATGGATGGATGGAACATTCTAAATTGTAATATTTTAGCACTTCCAATCACACAAGCATTATAAAATGATCATTTTTTGATGGTTCAAACCATCGGCATATGTTACCATAGTTTTTATGCCAAAGTATAGTAGTCCACAGATTTGCAAACAAGAAAGCTTGTCAGTGTAATTAGATCGGACAGGATACTAACAAATCAAGGTTTTTTTTAGAACCTTGTTGAAGGAAAAACAAAAATGTATGGAATTGTCCAAAGTAAAAATGTTCAGTGAAGCAAGGAGTCTAGTTTGCCACGTTTCCTTAACTCTGAACAGGCACCGTTGTGCGAATTAACTCATTCACTGCCAGACGTGCAAAAAATGTGTCCAGTCCAGTGCCAGGGTTTTTGTCATTTCCACTTGAATTCCAGGACCCACAGAAGACTAAGTTTTAGGACTACATAAACATTTAATACAGCATTAGAAACCTTAAACTCTCTTCTTTCATCAGAAAAAAAGTTATTGCCTAAATTATATGGGTCTGTGGTTATATGAGCTTGAAATGAGGGTGGCTGTCCAAAATAGAATGCAACACATACATATTGGTTTATATAGCGCTTTAACAACAGCTGAAGCTGGAACAAAGCACTAACATGGAAAAAGGCGAAATGCTGCCCACTTGTGGAAAAGAAAAAAATACCACAGGTCATGGCCAGCACTTTATCAGCACCCAAGCATGAAAATGGGAAAAACCGAACAAATTCGGGAATGGTGCTCTATGTCATTCTCAATCCCGAATAAATGTGTGAGTGGCAGTGAATGAGTTAAAAAGCAAACACTGTTAGATAATCCTGCAGCTCTAATTTAGTGTTGGGAAAAAAGTGAGACTTTGTGCCGACACGTTGTAAATCGGGTGACACCTCGTTTAGGCTGACATTATATAACTTTGGTTGAGACGTTCGAGCGGGCCATCCAGAAAGACATAAACACTGAATTGTGTGATTGCACGTGCACATGTCTCAAGGCTGGTGAAATATCTGTCGTGTATGCAATCTTGACTGACCCGTCCAGGAGAAGAATGGCATTCCTCCGAGGTCTTCCGGCATTAGGGCCATAAAGGTGAGCTCGGTTATAGTAGCGCACAGATTGAAGCAGGGTCCGCAGCTGGGTGTAGTCCTGAGCCAGCTGGGTGCTGTTGATGGCGCGGCCCACCATGCTGCGGTAGGCATTGGGTTCTGGGAGGAAAACACGCACAATGTCGAATGTTGTTCTTGCATTCTGGTTTCGTGGAGCGCAGCCGGCAAGAAAAAGACGAAAATTAGAAGTGGCAAGATGAACTCGAAGTTCAATGAAAAAAATAAATTGGATGAGTGCACTGGTTTGACGCAAGATATAGGAAACCAAATGTGTTGTCTAAATGTTGACGAAACACTCGTATAAAGAGCAGTATCATTATCTATCTACGCATTTATCTGTTGTTTACGAGGTTCGGTCCAGATGGTTTTACGACTAACAACTTTTGCGATTCTCCTCCATAAATGTTCATTGCATCTGCACAATATTTTAAACAGCTTCTTTCGCCATGGTACACGTCTTCACACAAAGATTTGATATGGTCAAATCAAGCATTTTGCACGGTCTTCAATCAACCGTCGAGGAGAACATAAAAGGTCCAAGCGGGAGCTCTGTGGCAGATGAAAATCTAGTAGAAGGAAAAAAATATGTCTTAAATGTCACACAAATGTTCAACATCGACCAGTCATAATGCAGGTGGTGAGAATGTCACTGGTGTGTTTTGCTTTCTTTCTTTTTGGGCCATGACGTTGGTCAGAGGAAAAAAAGAAGATTATCACCCAGAAGTTACTCACGAAATAAGCGGCATCATTCAAAGCGAGTGAAAATGTAGACCGCTCCAGTATTTGTGCAGCAGCTGGCAATTGGGTAGCATGCATGTTATATTGTGTGTGTGTTTTAAGTGTGAACTTTTTAGATCACGCTTTATTTGGTTTATGCTTTAAGACGGCAGTTTGAGTGTGCTGCAGTTCCTCTCCTTATGTGCACAGCACAGATGAGGACGCGCTGGTCTGCCACATTCCTCATGTGAACTTAATTAACCCCTGAAATACTTGACTAACATGTTTAATAATACTTTCATTTTGTCTTAAAAAAAGAAAATAGAAAAAAGTACTGAAACGTAATACGTACGTAAACGTAATCATGTATTTTGTTTTTCTACTTTCATTCCTTTCATCACTTTGCTGCTGTGAAATGTAAATTTCTCCACTGTGAGACTAATAAAGGCATATCCAATCCAATCCAATACAGTAGTTCCTAATACAATACAATATATATTGATTAATATAGCGCTTTAAGAACAGCTGAAGCTGTAACAAATAAGGCCAGACAATTCAGAAATGAATGCTAGGCAATAATAAAATAACAAAACAAAGCAAAATAAAGCCAGAAAGTAACAAATATACATGTAAAAGATTGTTTCAAAAAAAGAAAAAAAACATGATGTTAAAAAAATCCTTCTTTCCAACAAGCCATGTGTCGGCCAGGACAGGAAATATTTCTAAATTGCAAAATCAAACGGGACCTAAAACAAGATCTGGACAATGCCTTTGTAAAAAAAAAGAACAATCAATTGTTTAGTCAGGGTGTTTCTCTACCCACAACAGTCAGCCTCCAGATTTTCCCTGTCGTAAATAGTCATCTCAATTGCCTCCATGTCTCTCTTGAAAAAGAAAAAGTCTGGAGCGCAAATGAGAGCAGCCAATGTGCAGTTTATCATTGGGCAATTCTCCGTAGAAGATATTGTTTGTGATATTTAAAATATTTAATGAAGAGTGTCTCATTTATATAATATAGTGTCATTTAATTGTATTTAATTGTATTGAATGCAACGGTGTTAATAATGGCGTGTCTACTGAAGACAATGCGTTTCTTCCAATCACGGTCTAATAGATAATGCAAGGCGTCAGTTAACCATAGGATGCATTGTACAGGATAATCGTTAAAAAATGGATAAAAGAAAACAATGGCCCATTTCATTTCACCATCAAAGTGCAGAGACCGAATTGTGGTCTGCCTGTTGCCATCATAGTTCCTGCACACTGCTTATATGCACCCGTTATTATACTAATCTTTTTGAAAATACGGGATTGAAAATAATTTATATTGGTCCCACAAAATAGATCTATTTGTTAAAGTCATTATAAGAAGTGGGTTTTGAACTCACGCCTCCAGGGCAGACTGCAACCTGAAGGCAAACCACTCTTCCATTCCGATAGTAAAATGCACAAGGTGGAAAAACAAGGGTACATCGTTGTATTCCCTGAGCAATGTACTGACCGTTGCCCAACTCCCAGGAGATGTTGTATTTCTTGCCAGCGCTGTACTTGAGGAGGGTGAGCGTGGACGAGGTGTTCCATGAGTTGTCAGGGTTTCTGTGCAGTGCGTTGAGGCCCAAGATGAGGTGCAGACCAGCGCAGTCGGCAAAGTTGTATAATTTGTCTAAAGATCTGGCTGGGAGAAACCCACAATGCAGTTGTAACTTTGATTCTTTTTATGTATCCAGTGTAATAAGATCAATACTTTTTTTTGGCACATTAGGTCATGGAATTCAACACATTTTGGGGAATGAATTCCAAAACACGAATGGGGTGTATCAGTTGCTTATTGTGGTGGGCATTGTTTTGCAATCCTTGTGCATGCAAATTTGTTGATTTGAAAATATAACTTTCTTCCCAATAATGTTGGCAGAAATGTTTTGTTTTTTTTCCGCACTGCAGATTATGTACATTATCTTGCTGGCAGTGTATGCTGATAGTGCAAAACGGGTTTGCTCAATGTGCGATACAGGACAGTTACTTACTCTTGTTTTGAAATGTGATCTGCTTGAGTTGTAACAATCATATAAATATTACCTCGCCCTATGGCCCTCTATCTTGACTAGTCTGTTCCTGATTATATGTTTCCTTCAAAAGAGGGTTCCACACTTGTTGAAATTGCCAAATTGTGGAATGAAGACAAAAGCATTGGACATTAGCATGCGAGGGATCTTTTAATGCTGGTTGTGTGAAAATAGTCTTTGGAATGTGAATCATGAATCTGCAATTTCAATGTTCAAGTGTACATGCATAATTTACAGAGCACAAGTAGATGCTCAATGCAATTGGAAATCGGATGCAAACAGTTTGTTTGCATCCGATTTCCAATTGCAAAACACATATTTACTTCTACGAAGAAAAACAATAGGGACATTTTAACTATCAAACAGTGTCAAAATAAGTTTGAACAAATGATATTGAGAAGCAAAATATAATTCAAAGCATGTGCTCCAGTAATCATATTTTAGCCATCATTAAATGGTGGGAAAAACATCTCTTTTACTTACTAGCTGGCTGCTGCACAAGCACCGCTCAAAATGGGCACACATTTAAAACTTTGTGCACTGTAGTGAACACCAAAAAATGCACGTGCAGTGTGAAAAAAATCCTTTTTTTTCTTAGAAAATCATTAAAAAAGTCACTGTCCAAATATTTCTGGATGTATATCTAAGTGTTCAAAATTCACACTGGACTTGAACAAAGTACCTATTTTAATGCCCATAAATCATTGGTTTGAGCACAGCTCCTAGCCTGAATACAAGGTATAGTGTTACTGTCCACTGAAATGGACTTCTCATTAGTCACCTGCCAAGAGCAGAGCATCATTTGGTCCCTTGCGAAGAGAAAACAATGCTGGAGCACTCCACCCTCTCTTGGGGCTAACATGAAAGCGCTCACATGAACACACTTGAGAGCCTTCAAGCTAAAAATATGGGTTCTTGGGCATGGCTATACACATGGACACAAACTTGGTCTTACATATATGTGATTTACTAAGCTGAGAAAGTTGATAAATACTTGACTCAGTAATACCAATGAAGTGTTGCACAAACACAGACATAAGCACTTAATACAGCTAAATAAAACTGCCATGTCTTATGGTGAGAGTAACAAATGAGACTCAGTTACATTCACCAACATCATTAATCATTTGTTTCTTTGAAATCTCTGCACAAACTATTCCTTCATATTTCTGTCACATCATAACGGCCTGTCTGAGATCATGTGATGCTCACACTTGGTAACAAAGATTTCCAACAATTGGTGAAGAATCGGAGAAGCATGCGTGTGGGATGCCTTTGTTTGCAGCGGAGAGACCGCAGTTTGGATCATGTCATGCTGTCGATCTCATAGAAAGTCCAGTTGTGTGAACAGACAATACAGCTCCAGCAGCCAAAACAAACATGCGGATCAAACCTCTCAAGATGGAGGACACTGATTTGCTGTGGCGACCCCTTGAAGGGAAAAGCCGAAAGGAAAAGAAGAAGAAGTCAATGTTATGCCTCATTTCGACACCTCTAAAAATATGCTCAAACACGGAGGCAAGGCATTGGCCTTAACAGAAGCACACACTCATGCACAAATGGATATTATAATAAACTATTTATTATTCAATGCCACCTCATGAACTATCCCTCCCTTAAAATGTGTCAAAGAAAGGAAGGAATGGGGGAGGGGCAAATGATGTCATTGGAACTTGCCTCATAAAATGGTCACAAGTACAAATAGAAAGAAAGTAGACTTGCACCTGCTTTAACTCGTTCATTGCCAGATGTGAAAAATGTGTCCACTGGCCATTGTCACTTGAATTCCAGGACTCATAGAATATTTAATTTTCAGGACTACATAAATATTCAATGCAGCATAAGAAACCTTAGACCCCCTTCTTTCATTAGAGGAAAAAATTGTTAATTCATAAATTATATGGGTCATGAGTTATGTCAGCTTGAAATGATGGTGGCTGTCCAAAATACAATGCAATACATACATATTGATGTATATAGCGCATTAACAACAGCTGAAGTTTGAACAAAGCGCTAACATGGAAAAAAGGGACATACCGCATTGCCAGAGGCCATGGTCAGCATTTTATCGGCACCCCAGGAAGAAAAAAACAAAACCCAAACTAATTGGAGCATAGCGCTCTACGTCATATTTTTAATTCCCAAATAAATTTGTGAATGGCAGTGAATGAGTTAATAATTGGTAAATGGATGCAATAGGCCATTTCTAAGGGGTTGTAAATAATGGGCAACAGAGAACTTCTGGGTGGCGGAATGCGAGTGACTACCAATTATTTGAAACACTTTTGAAAAGTGCACATCTGTTGATTTTTCGCCTCTATCCTAGGGTCAACGGAAGTCATTTTAAGAACATAGGCCATCAAAATGGCCTCTTCCATAACTTTGTTGCTGTGTTACTTCCGGGTAGAGTGAACGCTGGTGTAAATGGCTGCCGCTGCTCACCCGCACAAAAAAAAAACTTATCTCGTGACTGTAAAGTGTCCTTGAGAGTTTTGAAAGGCGCTTAGAAATTAAATGTGTTATTATTATTATTATAATTATAATGATGATGATGATTATTATGATTATTATTATTATTATTATTATTATTATTATTATTATAAGGGAGCCATGGAAGATCCTGGGTGACTCTTTTGAGGAGTATCTGAAGGCCTTAAGGCAGGCGTCGGGAACCTTTTTGACTAAGAGAGCCATAAAAGTAAAATATTTAGAAATGTTTTTCAGTGAGAGCCACACGCGGGCGCACACACACACACACACGCGCAAACACGCACGCACGTGCGTCCACTTTTCAACAAAATGTCAGAATGTATTATTTAAAATAACTTTGTGATAGTACTCACCGTTAACATAAATGGTATTCCGTTCCTCGTGACTGGTAAATATCGAGGCAAACGATCGGGTCCAAAGGCGAAGTTGCAGCTAGCTAGCCTGCACACAGCTCATAAGCTTCCGCACTTGCTATCTGCAATATACTTCTCGCAGAAGTATATTGATGCTAACGTTAACACGGGGCTTGTTAAAATGTCACTGACATTCGACTGTTTCATCGATGGAATTGTTTCATTGCAAATTAGAATCAGAACATTTTCTCTCCTCAAAGGCGAATGCTCCGGTGCATTCAAGCTGAAGTGTACTCGTCGGCCTCATTTAAAGGGGTGTTTACCTGTTTCAACTTGACGGCCAGTATCACCCAATCAAAATTGCGCTCTCCGCCAACCTAGGTCAGTGTCATCCAATCAAAATTCCGCTTTCCGCCAACTGCAGCCCCAACAGGAAATGAACGGCGAAAAAAACGAGAATATGTACTGTATTTAGTTTTATCGGCGAGCCATATGCAATCATCAAAAGAGCCATATATGGCTAGCGAGCCATAGGTTCCCGACCCCTGCCTTAAGGCAGGGCAGATGAAACCAGAGAAAAACATTGGACGGCAAGGAGATAATTTCAAAAGACAACACTCCTAGATTATGGTTTGGATTTGAAATCTATCTTTTCTGACAACCCTCATCGTGACATGTCATACAGTTGGAAAAAGTACAATTGTTTTGATCAAAAATGACAATGTCATGACAAAATACGCAATAATTTGACACAGTATCAATTACAATACAATGTGATGGTTCATCTACTATGGCGAGTGCTACACAAATATCTGAACATAAGCATCCAAATCTATTACATGCAGTCTATCATTTTATATTAACCTGACACTGTGTGTTAAGAGCAGCACAGAGGGAAAAACGTGTTTCCAATATAACTCCATATGACTCCACAAGCATATTTCCAGCAGCGTGTGGGCTTCCTTCATACAGCAAGGCTCCATTCCAGTCAAACCAATTCGGTCAAACTACCACTGTATAATAGGTGAGTGCAAAATATGAGGAAAGCACATGTTTTTCAATTTTTTGTGTGAAGGGGATGGAGTGTGAGTATGCTGTTAAGAGAAACAGAGCGAGAAAAAAAAGTCCTGATTTGTAAATTTGCAGCGACCATGTGAGCGTTTGTAGCTTATCTGTATGCCCAGCATGAGACGATGCAGGACGTATGACCTAAACAATGTGGTATGTTAACATATACTGTCCTTGACATTTAAATCAAACACAGAGCCTTGGAAAATCTAAAATGAGTTGCCTTTTACTGATTTGGACTCATGTCGGAAGAGATTCTCTTGCTGGTGGAACAGGAAGTTTGTGGTTACTTTCTAAAACTAAAAGAAAAAGGCTTTATATGCTGACCGCATTATGTGGCTGGTTTACAAAAAATACAGCAAATAATTTGTTGATCCCGTACTCTGTGCGCCTGCTTAACAGAATGAAACAATTCAAAATCGGGAATTTGATACCTCGCTCCAAATAGGCAGTGTGATTTATGCCAACAACTGTTACGCAACATACGATAAGTATTTAAGATGCAGCTATTGCATTTTTTGGTATTCAGATAGCCTTCTCAAAATTTTAGCGCACACCTCTGATAATGGAATAATTGACAACTGAAATTACAGGGATGAGAGGGTGTGTTTCCTCCTGACCATCAAAGAGCTTGGACCTAAAAAAAACATGGCAGTACTTTTTAATGAGACACCTGCTTGAGAACGCTGTTAAATTTATTCAATACCAATGCCAAAGAGGAATGTTTCAGTGAACTTCCTCACAAATGCTTCAAAATGAACGATGCTCAAATAGCGGAACAATAGCAACAAGAACGTCTGTTTGGCGGACATCTGCTTCATTTTGGGCTTAGAAATGTTACATTTGATCGTGGGCTGTGTGACTGATGAAGGTGATGAGGACCAGATCCTAAACTAGTCAAAAGCAAATATATGCAGCGCCAGATACTCTATTTTCTCAAACAATAAGTACCCCAGGCACTTCGATCACGCCTTAGTCCAAAAGCTATGTCTACATAATTACTGCTACATTTACATAGTCAACATCAATTAAAAGTCATTGTCACTGGAAAAAAGACATTAAACTATTCAAATATATTTACAATGTCGTCTCTCTAACAATGTATAATAACTGATAAAGAAGAATGATGTGGCTGAAATCATTTCACTATTTTACTTGTTTACAATCAATTGCCCAGCTGGTCTCTTCATCTAATTGCAAGGCTTCTATCCTCCATTCTAGTAATTCAGATTTCAATGGTTACATGGTCAATGAGATTGCATGCAGCCCAAAGGCTTAACTAATAATCAAACAATCTTAGAATGCCTTCTATGCAGTCCTGGATATAGCTTAACATTTCAAATGTGTTGTTCATTTTAAGAAATCAGGTGTCAGGAGTGATATCAGGTTCATATATGAAGGTACAGCATCAAAGTCAACGCCGTTGGTCTTGTGACAACCAAAATATTTTGTTAAATGACTGATGTTTATGAAGAGACGAAAATATGAACTAGAAAAACACACAGCCTTAAGGTTAATATTACATATTAAGCGGTACTCAATCATTTGGTGCTCTTAGAAAGAGATTGGGCGTATCAGTAAATCTTGTCAAACATCAGGCAATTGCTGGAGGGAACACTACGGGGGGCAGAGGGCTGGCGGGGGCACCTGCTTAAACCAAGCATCTCATAACTCTTCGCTCCCAAATCCCACTTTTCTAACATGTCATGATGTCAAAAGTGGGACTTAACCCAACACTTTGAAGGATGTGCGAGCCAGATGTTCTTGAATACAGAGATTGGGACTTTTGCCAACCATACACCTGACCAAATAAAAGTGTGGAGCCATGTGCTTGTCATGTGCTTCCGCTGAGTGTCAACAACTTCCAAATATGCATTATAATAAGATTCACAACCTCTTTGCATTATTAAGATGTATTTGCAAACAACTTAGCCGCCTCCATTTGAATTTTCCTTCCACAATGTGAGTTGCAAGTTTTTAGATTGTTCAGTTAATTTGTGACAAGTACATCATCTTGCATATCACATAATTAACTGATCTTCAGCAAAACAGGAAACACATGCCAACTCAATAACACCACACCAGATGTCGTGAAGGAGGAAATGGTCACTGTAGAAATGATATTATCTTTACTGCCAGCTAATCATGGACTTGAATGACGGCACACCGCATTCTAAATTGTTATGCAAATGTTCAGTGGTCAAGTGGTGAGTTCAGCCAGCTCACATTGCAGAGGTGCAGACTTCGAATCAAGGCACCAAACCTGACTATGGATTTTGCATGTTCTTCACATGACTGTGGGTTTTTTTCTGGGTATTTTTCGGTTCCTTTTCGAAATTCGGAAAAGATACATGGTAAGTTAATGGATGAGTGTGCTATCACCGATTCCTGATTCAACAATACAGGTAAGGTCTCTGAGAATTTGAACTTTTCATTGTCGTAAACATGCACAACCTATGGATAACCAAAGAGCAAAAGGCCTTAATTGACAATGTGAAGCTTGCTAGCGCACAAAGGTCCATAAATTAGCTACATCATTGCTTAAGCAAATCGTGTGAAAACAGTAACACCTTATAATTTGGAATTTATGCTGCATCGCAAGAACCAGTGTCTGCTTATGCAACGGATTTTAGATCCTGAAACATGTTTTATATTTAGACACAGATGGAAATAAAGACGCACTGAACATGAACAATGAATCTGTTTTACATCCCTCCATGCACTCCTGACTCCTTTTCAACAATTTTCCTGAAAGGAAATGCACCAAACAGTGTGTTGGACAAAATAGTGACGTGACAAAAGAACAATAGTGTGTATGTATAATGTTCTTTTGTTTTGGGAAAACACTGCCAACAACTGCAGTCTGTTATACAGTAAACAAGATCTGCAGTCTTACAATTAAATTAACAATGCTATGGGAATAAGCATTGGGTCATTGCAAGTTGTTCAAGGTGTACCCAGACAGCCGTAATTGTACAATTACAGAAAGTTGAGCGGCATAAAAATAATTATAGTTTCAAATCGTGATGAGTAACCGGGCGGATTATAACATTTTGGATTGAATTTAATTTAAAACAGATTCTTATTTTACAGACAGTGTATTGTCGCTGTTTCAAATACCTGACATGTTTCGGCGTCTACTTCTGCCTTCGTCAGAGAGCATTTTGGATTGAAGCCAAATGAGGACGGAAGACCCACTGTGCGCCAACATCAGCACATTTTGCACGAAGATGGTCCCAAAATAGCAAACCTCAAAGCCCATTTAAACCACAACTATCTGATCCATTTTCATTCTGCTGGTAACAAAAAAACACGGTGGAACATCGATCCATTTCCTAAAAGCTTGCCTCACAGATAGTATAATTGTCTTTAGAACAAAATATATGTAGCCAATTAACACCAGTGAAGAACCGGAAGAAATTCTGCATTTTATGGGCAGTATAAAGTCCCTTTAAAAAAAGACATTATTCGCCAAAACCATTCCAGGCTTGTGCCGTGAAGAAAGAGGACATTCTAATGGACATACTCATTATACTCTGAGTACAGCTATGTGGTTGTTTTCAATTTTGGAGAACGGAGTCCCAGTCAGTTTTATTTACGCTACATTTTTTTTAATCCAAGTATTTATTTATTGTTGGCCAACATTCTTCTGGTTACACAACCAACCACATACATTATTCACATGCTGCCAAACGAATCATTTATATTTAAATTCAAGATGAGCAATGCTTGAATAAAGGGTACCATTACAAATTGTGCAATAACTACCGGACACAGTTATATTCATCAGTAAGAAGACATTGGTGAAGACTTTTGCATAACAATATAATCATCTGCATCATTAATTTGGAGTTGAGTTGGCTGAGTTAATAAGTTCCCCTTTTGGTACCGTATTGTACATTACAGTATATGGACAACGCGGGTTATGCTGCAAGCCGGGCATTCTAACTATCACGGACTGAGTATTTGTCTGCTTTGCCAGAAGAGAGGACAAAGCCAAGTGAAGTTTGTCAGACATCTGCTCTTGCTTAAAAGGTGTCAACCTGAGCCACTTCCACTCACAATGAAAGGCTTCGCTTGCATTTTTCACTTTCTTGGGAGCCTTCCTTCAGCAAACCATATCGTTAGAATACATGGAGGGAACTTAACATTTTCCCACCTCCCTTTTTGCCATTTTGTTCTCCACTCGTCCGACTGAGGCGAATTACATGACACTCTCATGGACATAAAATTTCAAGGTGTTTCATCTCACAGACTGTCAGATAATGTTCAAAAGACCTTTCAACATATGAGGACCTCGTCGCTCAATAGTTGACTGATTATTTCTCACCATTTCCCTTTCCTAAAATGAAAAAAATATATTCGACATCTTGAACACCAAAGACATGCAAGACAACAAAGAAGTGTTGGCAAAGGTCAGAGAAAACGATTTGGGAGCACATCTGACGGTAAACATTCATAACTCTTCGAATAAAGAACTGCACTGCACGAAAGCATGATAAGCATGATCTGCTCTTTGCTTTTAAGAACCCGAGAACCCAAGTTTAAATTCATCTCTTTGCAGGTACAGTGGGACCTTGGCTTACGAACTTAATTGGTTCCGAGACAGTGTGTAAGGCGAAAAGTGTGTATCCCAATAATTAATTTCCCACGGGAAATGATTAAAATGAGAACAATGCATAATTTTCTACTTTCTAATTTTCTAAGCCTTAAAACTACACAAAATATACCTTATTCTATGTATAATAAATGTGCTATAGTATTATGATTAAAGAAATCAACTGTACAATAAAGTCATTTTATTTACCTTTGTGATGGTCGTTAATGGCTTGATGGAATGGAGTGTCCAGTTTCCTCAGCATTAAACACTAGATGAGGAACGTAACCTTCTTCTTTCACCATCTTGAGGAATGATCCCTTGTAGGTGCTTTCTTTGTGATAATTGTATTTAATTCTTAATCAATTGTGTTTTTTTTTTTTGTTCTTTTGACGGCGCCGCGAGAGTGGCTGCCTTTCCAGCAGCTCATGTATTTCGTTTTTCTACTTCCATTCCTTTCATCACTTTGCTGCTGTGAAATGTAAATTTCTCCACTGTGAGACTAATAAAGGCATATCCAATCCAATCCAATCCAATCCAATCTGTTTAGCTGGGTTGATAGCTTTTTGCATCAGGTGTGCAGATGACTTGTGCGGGTTATTTGTGGAGCCTAATTGATGGGATATTTTAACCTTCCAGTCTACACTCTGCTTTTGAATTTTCAAAGTTGAAACGAGTCTAAATTTCACTGTTTTCTATCCATTTTCCAACCTTTTTTCAATGTTTTTTCTTTTATTTTTCCCTTTTGTTTTTTTTGTTTTAAAACTCTGTCATCTCCCTTTCGTGTGTGTGTGTGTGTGTGTGTGTGTGTGTGTGTGTGTGTGCGTGTGTGTGTCTGTGTGTGTGTGTGTGTGTGTGTGTGTGTGTGTGTGTGTGTGTGTGTGTGTGTGTGTGTGTGTGTGTGTGTGTGTGTGTGTGTGTGTGTGTGTCTCACTCTTTTTCTGTCTGCCTGTCTCTTTAATGTTTAAGCCCCTACCCCACTGCTGGGTTATTGACCAATCACGTGGCTTTAACCGAAGACGCCGTTTTGATTTTTGGAGAACGACCTCACTCTCTCTCTGTCTGTAACCCCATCCCCCACTGCTGCAAGACTGGGGGTGGGGAATAGAGAAATAAATGCACTCGGATGCCATTTTGTTGTTAGAAGAACGGGACGACACATCACTCATTGTGGCAGCTCCGTGTGTATCCCGAAAAATAGTTTGTATGCTAAGGTAAAATTTTCATAAATGTAACGTTCGTAAACCGAAAGGTTCGTAAGCCAAGGGGTTCGTAAACCGAGATCTCACTGTATTAACATTAAGCTTTTGACTTGAAAAATATACTCAAACAAAAACAGTATCCGACCGCCTTCATTTACGAGTGTGCTTTTCAAACATATCAATTGGACATACAGTGAGACCTCAACTTACGAACTTAATTGGTTCCCGGACAGAGTGTGTAAGGCAACAAGTGTGTATCTCAAAAAAAGAATTCCCATAGGAAACCATTAAAATGGGAATAATCCGTTCCCGGGTTTCCATAAAATATACTTTTCAACTAAATAAGCCTTAAAACTACACACAACATACCTTATTCTATGTATAATAAATGTGCTATTGTATTGTAATGAAAGAAATACACTGAATTGTATCATAAAGTCACTTTATTTACATTTGTGATGGTCATTTATGGCTTGATGGAATGGCATTGGAGGTCGAAGGTCAAAGGGAATTGCTGTTTGGAAAGAGAGGCGCATTACATGAGGACTGTAATTAAAGAAATAAACTGTGCTGTAAAATAAAGTTTTATTTACCTTTTTGATGGTCGTTGAAGGCTTATGGAAGGACAGTCACCTTCCATAAGGACTGTTGGTAACTTAACCTCTGGTGCTGTTCGGTCGTGTGCTTCCGCCGAAGATCACTCCGACAGTCGTGGTGGGTGTGTATTATGGAAATAGTGCTTATTATAAGGTTTAATTTTCATAAATTTGACGTTTGTAAGACAAAAAGTTTGTAAGTTGAGGTGTTTGTAAGTTGAGGTCTCACTGTATGTTATAAGACCAATTTTAAAACCAAAAAATACATATGATGGAGGACCAATAGAGAAATAATGTAATTATTTCAGCGTCATGTCATTATTTTATTTTGCCACTCTAATTTCCTGCGCATTATCAAATAATTGCATCTCTCATTCTGTCCCATCAAACTTGGTGAGCCAGCACGGGGCGGGACCACAGCTGCCAGCTGTTACGGACTGTCCACATTTTCTGAGGGAAATCACTGAAGGATGAGTCATTACGGCCATAATATTGAATGTCACAGATATTTTTTTAAATCCACCCTGACATAATTACATAAACAGGTTGCAAAAACAATTTAGAGTTAAACAATTTAGAGTTAATTGCAATGTATTTTTGGCAATACGTCAAGTGCGGATGTAACATTGTTCCATTGGTGCTCGTTGTTACATGCTTTGTAGTTAGATCACGGGGGTCAAAGTTAAGGCCTGGGGGCCAGATTTGGGCTGCCACATTATTTTATGTGGCACGCGGGAGCAAATGTTTTCTGTCACCTGTCATGATTTTGGCTGAAATCTGTCTCAAAATGTCAGATTGTCACGAGTAATAAATAATACACTCTAATGCGATTTTTCATCGGCCCTTGAAAAGAAGCTATAATTCCGAAGTGCCCCCCATGACAAAAATTGAGTTTGAGACCACATATAAAATTTTAATGGTACCCATCACAGATCTTAAAATAAAATCTTTGATTCAGTGGCCACGTTGAACAGGGCAAATTTCTCATTCAAGGTGGTGCATAGACTTTAAGATTAACTCACAAATAGCTCAACCATTTTTACGTGGTTTTCTTTGTTGCTGTAATCATAGCTATCAAAGGCAATAAATAATCGTTTTTGAAAACAACAAACAAATGAAAATCTTTCAGCTTGTACTCTGAGTTGACTCATTGTGATTGCAATTAACATGCACATTATTCAGCACAATGTGCAGTCATCTTTAATATTTTGCCCTTCGTGAGATCCACATGCCTGAAATCTGCCCCCACTAACTGAGGGCTGTAGACGCGGCTAAAAGAGCCATGTTGTCACTGCTGTACCTATTCATCAAATCCATTGAATCAGACAGTGGAAATGCCCACTATGGGAGTTCCTTTTTTCAATTAAATTTGCCTCCCATTAATCATATAATCACTGTCACTTTCTCTGTTTTGGGAGTCAATCAATGCAATCGATTTAGCGCAACAAAAAAGTTATGACAAAAGGTTTCACATTGTTTGGAACACAAACAGTGATTGAAATGTTCTGTTTTTTCATGATTTTTTTTTAAATTTAAAACAATGATAATCAAAATTAACGTATTTCAGTTGCCCTGCCCTAGTTCTGCTTGTAATTGGGAGCTTTGCAGCTGTAAACATTAACAGTCCAAAAAAACAAGTTTCTTTATTCATAATATATTTTTCAAATCAATTGAGCAAGTATTTAGTTATTGGAACTTTTTACACCAAGTATCAGAGTAAGCATTGCTTAAAAAAATAAGAAATAAATACACTGACATTTGCTGTCGGCCCCGCTAACTTCAGTGCAATAGTTTTATTTATCTTGATATTTTAATGTTATTTTCATGACGCATTTTTCTCAATTCTCTTGCCGTTGCTCCATTTTTATTTCTTCCCCTTTCTTCTCTTCCTATTTTTTTGCTCCCTTGTTTAGCTAGTGGAAAGCTGACTGAATCTCCTACCCAGCAGGACACCACAGAGTGATAGATGGCCTTTGAGAAGGTCTAACAATCCAACCAGCCATATGTTTCGAGTGAAGACAAAACGATTAAAAGAGGAGAATTCACAAGTGGCTTGAAAAGAAACAAGCCAAACTCTTGTGCAAGCAACATTCACTGGAGTTTATTGATAGATATTGTCTTTTTTTTGGGGCAGGACAATAATTCCGAATTCCAAATAAGATTCAAAAAGAAAAAAAACAACAACCCAAAAGTGAATCCTCTCGAATAAATTCAGTAGAATTGATTAACCAGGTATTCCCCATACAGGAAATTTAAAATACTAAAATGTGTGCATCTCTGCTAATGAAGTTTACTGTCATAATACATCTGGACGCATTAAAAATGAAGTGGCAAAAATTCTTGTGGGTGGGTCGTGTGATGGCGGATCTCTAAATCCTTCATTGAAACAGTCTTGATTCATTCAAACAGCAAGCAATCTGACGCAAAACGTGTTCTCGGATGACAAATGTGCAGTTAGAGTGTCAGATCAAATAACGGTTTCAAACATCCCATGCATCACACCATTAAAACGGCATTTGTTTGCAGGTGGCTGGGCACTTGTCTCAGAGCATATTGCAAACACGTGGAATTGGATCTTGTTCCCTTCAGTGATTTCACACACTGTAGGTATTCTTTCAAACATCTGGACCTGTGCAGGCCATGTGGACAGCATAAACAAAACTTGAAGTAATCACCATCTCAACATGCTAAATTCATATCATATCCAATATAATGGAACCGTAAAGAACGCTCACAATCTTCACAAAGTTGTTTTTTTTCTATTTGGTAAATCGATGAAAAGGTTTCTTCAGACGTCATCTGTACTTCTTTGAAGGTGTCGGACGTTCCGCTTCTTATGCAAGAAACTTCATCAGCAAACTAAATCTCTTACTGATAGTTTAGGCCCATTATATATACCTACTGTCCAGACATGGCGGTGCCGGACTCTGCTATGATAGGTCCCTGCTCTCAGGTTGAGGGTAGCAGAGGACTACTCCCTGCCGCTCCACTGATTGTTCCTAGTGGTCTGACTAATGACTGGCCTGATTGCCCCACTTCCACCGGTATCACATCATCAGTATTCCTAATCCTATTTTGCCTAAGTAGGCTGTTGTACGAACCATCCAAATTGAACCTCACCACAACATATCGTTTTAAAGAAGGATTTAGCTGTTTAATGACAATCGCTTCATTTACTCCACTTTCAAACCATCTATGTTCTTTCCCTAAGATATCGGTTTAAAGAAGGATTTAGCTGCTTTATGAAAATCGCTTCTTTTACTCCCCTTTCAAACCATCTATCTTCTTTCGCTAAGATGGTTTGAAAGGGGAGTAAAAGAAGCGATTTTCATAAAACAGATAAATCCTTCTTGAAACCGATATTCTGTGGTGAATTTGGTTCAATTTGTGGTTTCAATTTGGATCGTTCAATTTGGATCGCAGAGTCCGGCACCGCCATGTATGAACAGTAGGGATATATATATATATATAGGGCCTAAACTACCAGTAAGACTTTAGTTTGCTGACAAAGTTTCTTGGATAAGAAACGAAACGTCCGACACCTTCAAAGAAGTACAGATGACGGATGAAGAAACCTTTTCATCGATGGACCACTCCTGTACGACTGAGAGTTTACACAGTCAATTTGGTAAGATAACAAAAACAGCCAAAAACCACTATCCTAAACGTGTCAGAAAACAAGAATATTCTGGTTGCTTTCTGACATGGTGGACATGGGAATCCCCCTTTGTCAGAACATACAAACATTTGCCAGATTATGTAAATTATTGCACTTTTTTGGGTCATAGAGAAGGAAATGTGTCAACGCTATTCATAAGTGAGTCTCATTTAGTCGACATATGAAATCGAAAAAGAGGTCAAGTGTTTTGTGTGCGATGAGATTTTTTTTACATACCACATTGCACAAAGCGAATGAATAACAATCTGGTGTTAAAGCAGCTTCACTTGCAAAACTCTTACAGATGCTCAATCCCCCGCGTTCTGTATAGCTTAATTGTCATTCTTGTCATGTTCCTTCTCACTTGAGTCCAATTGTTTTGAGCAATCTGGCTTCCACAGCGCTGGACGGCTGCACTTTTGTGTCAGTTCAAAAAGCAAGATGCGGTGTATCCGTGTCTGATGTCCTCTGTGTGTTGTTTGGTTCAACCTAACGACTGATTAAAGGCTGTAAACATTTCGGTCACTTGATACCATAGATGTGAGATCAGACTGAGAATGAGAGAAAAAGAAAGGGCCTACATGCCCACTAACATCTGCCAGAGTATAAAGCCAACCAATGACTCAACCAACAAATGTATCGTTCTTATATTTTTTTAACCTAGGTACCAACGTACTGTACTCGCTGAACCTGCCATATACAGTAGATTTGGTGCAAAAATGTTTCTGATGGTTATCTCGCTCTGAGAGTTTGTCTTTGTCTACAATTCTTCTGTCTTTGGTCTGCAGCACGTAAAACGTGCACATGATTACTCGAGAATGCCCAATTGAGAATCAAAGCGTTTACACTTTTTTTGCAACAGTTTTTCAAGAATGTTCACTTAATTTCCAAGACTGAAAAAAACACACATCCATTGGCCAATTTATAAAATTACTCAGGTACACAAATCTAAAAGAAAGGGGAAAAAACGTGAATTTAAAAACACATGATTTTATCTGAAACAACATGCCTCCGAATCAAACCATAGTAAATCACTTCGAAATCCATTTTGAACAACGAGCAGATGAGCACGACGGCAAAAGCTTCACGTGTTTTCTTGGCACTAATGTTGTGAATTATGAATATAGGATTACAATGCAGGCTGGCCCGGTAGTCGAGTGGTGAGCACTTCAGCTTCACAGCGCAGAGGCTGTGAGTTAAAGACCCTGTATGGAGTTTGCATGTTCTCCCCTGGCCTGATTTTCTCTGGGTCCTTCAGTTTCCTCCCACATTCCAAAAAACATGCATTGCAGGCTGATTGAACACCAATGTTTCCCTCCCTGTGAGTGTGAGTGAGAGTGGTTGTTTGTCATTATGTGCCCTACGATTGGCTGGCAACCAATTCAGGGTGTCCCTCGCCTAGTCCCAGAAGACGGCTGGGATAGACTCCAGCAACCCCAGCGGCCCTAGTAAGGACTAAGCAGTACGGAGGATGGATGGATCACAATACTAAAACAATGATGTTTATTAAGGAGCTTTTTAATTGGGATACAAACCCTGCAACCCAAATCGCAAAGAATATTCTGAAATGTTACTTTTCCTAGTGCTGCAAAGAGGAGTTTACTTTAATATTCAGAAGGAATGGCAACACACCACAGGGCTGATTATGGCGCTGTGTAACAGGCGGGTATATTGTCATTGGTTGCCATGACAACAAAAAATACTTTCTTTGGATCTGTTGTTCTGTAAAAGTGTTTAACATTACTATGCAAACCTTTATATGTGTGTTTTTCTTCGATACTTAATGTTTTGTCATCATCACTTCCGCTTCCGTGTCATGTGTTTTCGTTAAACGAGAGCAAGGCGAGACAGACAGAACGAGACTGATGCTCGAGAGAAACAGAAGCAGAGCAACTGCTAGATAGAGAATGACAGTCTAAAGTCTACGTCAACGTTTATCTACTTTCGGTTAGTAAGGTGCACATGGTACGTTATTAATTTCCTTATTGACTGAATGTTTTGTCGAACTTATTGTAATGTTGTCGTTTCAATGTCCTTTATAGTTTTCACTGTGTTCCAAGTGTTTCACAATAAACGTTGTGACATCAGTAAGAAGCGTCATCTTTGACCCCGGGGTAGATACACTGTTTTTATAATTTTCTGTCTTGAGGGGTGAGTCTGCAATCTCTTTGCTTGAGGGTGCTTTAATGTCTACGATAAGGCTCGTGTAGTTCGTTTCTGATGGTTTTCATCGCTATCGGCGATTATTCATGCTAAAATTATAAAAATTATTACCTATCTGACCGTGTTTTGACAATTCTACGGCTCTCCAATGGCTTTCCTTTCTCAAATTAGGTGAATGTTCATTGAGAACTACTTCATTTCATCACAAAGAGGGTACAGCAAGTCTTGAAGAATGAATGACTCTCTGTGTCGTTGTGTTGTCATAATATTTGTTATTTTTGTTTTTTTGTTTTTCCCAAGATGGCGGCACGTGAGCACGCAGCGGCTCCCCTCTCCAGGAAAATTGGCTTTTTCATGTTTATTAAGTTTGTTAAAGTCATTATAAGTGCCTTGCATGCTGGGTTCGAGACGACAGTAATTTCATCTGTGCTGTATGTCATGCATATTAGCATATTTGACAAAAAAAGCTGACTGACTTTGACGTAAATTCCGAGGTGACATAAATGAAAAGGAATAGACAATTATAGCTTGGTCATGGACGTCATAGATACCTACAAGTTTTTTTAATCATATTTCATGATCATTTAATGTGGCCAACCTTGTCGCACCGACAATATCAAATCAATCTGAGAAATGTTCCCAAACATGACACAGATTCTCACGTTCCATTTACTATGTTGTTTTGCAACTGCTTTTCATTAGTTTAGCAATTTGCGTGGCTTCACGTGACTCTCCCCATCTTCAATTCATCTTTGTAATATTGTTACTTACACAAGTGCAGCTTGGTGGCAAATCTCTACCTTTGGGCATTTTTTTTAACTATATATTGACGATATAACGTACATTTGTACTTTGCATCAATACTAGAAAGTACTTACAAGTGGAAACTCAGACATGACTGACTTCAATGAGAGATGTGCTCTCACTCCAGCCGAAACAAAATGATTATTCAAATAAGATTATTTGCAAAAATATATATTACAGTATTTTCCTGTGTGCACCCAAAAGCCTTGATTTTCTTCAAAAGGTGATCCTGCGCCTCTTTCGCAGGTGCGGCATATATGTGAAGTAATATTGACGTTGAATGGAATTTTACACTGCCGTCTCCCCAATTTTTTGGTACCGTATTTTCCGGTGTATACGGCGCACCAAAAAGCCTTAATTTTCTTCCGAAGATGACCCTGCGCCTTATGCATGATGTAATATTGAGCTACAACAGGTCTCGCAACTACTGTCCGCAACCACCGACTGCATTTCCCCCTGTAGAAGAAGTAGTGCGTAACCCCAGCCTGTACTGTATCGCCTTATAATGTGGTGTGCCTTATATTTGCAAAACATATATATTTCTATATTATATTTAGAAAACGCTTTTCATTCAGTGAAGTGCACTTTATATAGGGAACATTTTGAAACTACACCATTAATTGGGGGTGCGCCTTATACTCTGGAGTGCCTGATACATCGGAAAATACGGTACATGTACTGTAGAAAATCGGAGTGCACAGAACAGAATGAGGTCGTATACTCGAATTTTGGTTCACAGGTTCTTGTGGTCATGGGAGATTTCCTTCAGATGGAATTTTGGCGAAAATAACAAAAAAAAAAATCCTCAAGGTTATCTTTTGAGCCTTAAACATACAGATGCAGCCTTTGAGGTAACTGGTGGCAGACTGATCACCCCATTCTCTGGCGAGTCAAATAAACACGGGACTTTCGCGTAAAATTACAATATACAGTGCAACAATAACAGTAAACCCATGAGTGGTAATTAGGGAAGAGGGTTGGAATGGGGGGGCTGGAAAAGAAAAGTGAGCGTGACCTTGGCTGGGCTCAGCCTATTTGACCAGTGTGTGTGTGTGTGTGTGTGTGTGTGTGTGTGTGTGTGTGTGTGTGTGTGTGTGTGTGTGTTTGTATGACGTGTCTTGTGAGGACCACTAACATTTTATACCATATGTAGTGAGGACATTTTTGACAAGTGGGGACCTTTTGGCCGGTCCTCCCAAGTTTTTCATTCTAAAGGCTTCTAGAGGGTCTATATATGCATCTGTTAAAGTTTCGGAAAGGTCCTCACAAATTCACCCAAAATGATTTTTTTGGTGTGTATTTTCATTTCATTTGGATAGACGCGCTTTTTACTCTGTGTATGTGTGCGTGTATGTTTAATAAGAGGAAAAAGTTCATACCACAAAAAGTAAAACGATATTTTAACCTGGTTATTTATTTAACTTGCTGTTATTTCAGTTTCAAGTCCACTTTTTTTTTTCTTTTTAAAGAAGTTGAAGTGGGAAATAGCCTGATATTTAGTGTTCAAATGTAACACTAATTCTTCTCTAAAGTTATCAGCAACGGTGGTCCTCACTTCTTATCTGGAGTTATCCGGACCTCACAAAACCATTCAAACAGGAATGTGTGTGTGTGTGTGTGTGTGTGTGTGTGTGTGTGTGTGTGTGCGTGTGCGTGCGTGTGTGTATATGTGTGTGTGTGCGCGTATTAGCTGTATGTGTACCATTAAGGATACCTCTGCCTCTAACAAGCCTGGGTCAAAGGTCAAATAGTGGTGAGTGGAAACGAGATGGAGCAAGACTGTTAAAACAGACCTTTAAAAACATTTGCACATACAAACACGAACACACATGCACTGAGAGGATTAAGGCTGATTATTTCCAGACCATTTTAAAAACACATCCCTTAATCCTCAACCCTGATTAGTCTTCCCACCACAAAGATGTGTGGTCTTCACACGAAAATCTATTTACACATAGTTAAAATACATGAAATAATCTGACTTCTGAGTAATATGTCACTTTCAAGGTATTTTGGCGCAAATACTTCACGAATGTACAGTGGAAACCGATTCAACGCAAAATGTTGCAGGATGTCGGTTGCCCTTCTTTAGAAAAATTATGCCCAAATAAAATATTGTATAAACTTTTTTTTTGTAGCCGATGCCAATTATTTTAGGTTCCTTGGGCAGGAAGGATCAACCTGATCAAACTGTTCTCCAGTATGTCAATAAATAATTCTCATTTTTGTTTGATGACTTGATCATAGTTTGACGTCTCTAAGGACACAATCCTCAGTCAGGATGCAATCAATCAGAAATATAATGCTCAAGCTATGCAGAAATCAACATGATACAGCGAGTTAGTATGAAGATGTATCACACAGCGTCAAGATTTCTGAATTGAGCTGTCATAAATCACATTTGAAGAATACTTCGTCCATGCCTTTTATTTTTGGTTCAACTGAAGAAAATGTTCACCATTGCAGAGGGTCACAATTGAAACCAGCCACTATGTAAATCGCTGGGGGGCAAAATTATGACTTCAAACACAAAATTGGGTTTTGACTCTCTCGATGTAATTTATCGAAGAGTGAGCAAAGAGACCAACACCATTTGTTTTGTTATCGATCCATCTTTATGAATAGTAAACATGTTTTCATTTAAAAGAAAATTATGCTTTATAGATTTTCTTTCGCCGTCTTGTTATTTGAACCAGGAGTTCACAATTTCCAATTTCTTTTGCAAGCACCATTTGGCTTGAAAAATGGTGCTCATTTAACACAGACTGTCATTTTGCATGCTTCGAAAGATGAAAAGCAACCAAACAGACTTGGACCACTTGTGGGCGATTATTGAAAATATCCTACAATTTTTCATTGATCATACACTGCTAATGTTCATGCTTACAGTCAATCCACTCTTCTTTTTTTTGTTGTTGTTTTGACTTCAAGATGGCACTGCAAGAGTGGCTGCCTTTACAGCAGCTCCTGTATTTTGTGTTTCTACTTATTTTCCTTTCCTCCTCCTTTCATAACTTCGCGACTGTGAAATATCAATTTCTCCACTGTGAGACGAATAAAGGCTAATCCAATCCAATCTTCATTTGGTAACATAATTACATACATTGTGTAATCATGAGCCTCTATCGTGGTGCGATAATATAAAAATGCTGCATCACAGCGATAAGGGAAGATCCAGAAAATTTTGTCCTTTTCGCATAAAGCCAGTGTGTTTAATTTTACACAGCATTCGACAGTGGGATAATTAGATTTGCAGTAAATTAATCAGAAGTGTGTTGTCAGATGCATTAAACGCTTGTTCAAATTGTCACAAATAAAACAAAGTGCAGAAGAACAGTTTTAGCCTAATTTTCCAAATAGTCTTGCAGAGATGCCATTCAATTTGCTGTTACAGATCTGTGCTACCTCTACAAGCGGAAGATTGCAGTGTGATCTATGTTAACCACAAATTTGTGTTGGTCCAGAGAATACAGAACAGTAAAACAGAACTGCCAACTTTCATAGCAGTTCTTCTCAAATAGTTTGAGTGATACCATACTTTGAGGAACATGTTTTTTTTTTTTTTTTGCTCGACTGAACTGAGTGCAATCGCACTCCAACCGCAGTAAATGGTACAGGGATATGTTCCAAATACATGCCGAGCCAGCTCGGCACACTGTCGATTTAGAAGCAAATATATTGTTGGGGAGAAAAAAAAACCTCTACAAATATTAGAACATTTCTGAATAAAAATCCAACTGTATAAGAAGAGAAATGTGGCAGTATTGTTCAGCTTTGTTCAGCAGAAATGTCGGTGAATGTTAGATAGTCTGCGGCTGGATGGTTGCATGGCTTGAAGAGGTCGCGATGAGAAGAAAAGAGCGTCAGCGCAGTATGTGGAACTGCCACGGCTTGGATTTGAAGCGGATTTACGTGGGACAGGAGATGTGAGACAATCTCTTTTTGTTAATGGTTGCTACAGCTTTGTATTTGCTTTCACCATTTAACTTGTAGATGTGCATATTTCACCATGACATACCTGATCGACTGGTGAAAAGGACGTTATGATCCTCTCCTCTTTCATCTATAACTGCTTCATAAAACAAAGTGGGTGAAGAATTTGCTTAAGATTGAATGACTGTCTGTCTTATGTGTTGTGTCACATTATTTGTTATTTAGTTTTTTTGTGGGTCTGACTTCAAGATGGCCCCGCGAGAGTGGCTGCCTTTACACCATCTCCCGTATTTTGTTTTGACTTTTTTTTTTCCTTTCCTCTTCCTTTCACACTTTGCAGCTGTGAATTGTAAATGTCTCCACTGCGAAACTAATAAAGGCTAATCCAATACAATTCATGATGCCAACACAAAACATCATTGCAGTGAATGAGAATGTGTTTGCTATCGTGCCTTATTTTGCAAATCTAACCAATGACATCATGGATCAATCAGCAAATTATGACATTACAACTGAATGTGCATTCAATGTAAAGCACCCGTCAATCCAATCCAATAAAAATGACCTTGTTCATTATTCGGGTACTGTGGATTATTAACTTTTTCTGAAGTTGTTGGTTATCTCGCACTATTACTGAAAGAGCCAATGAAGCTAATGTTTACAGCAGCTTTGCCCCTCACAGCAACAACATGCATACTTGTGTTAATTCATCAAAAGGAGTGCATTCAGAGTCACGAAAGCACATTCAGTTGTGTTCGGGTGTCAGAATGAATTTACGAATACACAAAACCATTCAGTGCAGCAAACAATTTCTAAAGAGAAGTGTTTCTGCTATACATGCAACACCAAACTGTTGCTGGATACTTCCACACAGTGCCGTCATTTTTACAGACAAATATCTCATTTTGCACACTTTCCAGTTTCCATTGCAATCAATCATAAAGGCAGACAAAAAGGCAGACGGCACAAAAATGTGGGCTTGAAGTTCTGTGGACTTCTTGAGTTAACTTTAACCAATGGATAATACAATACAGACAATACAGAGTGTTATGTCAACTTAAAGGACAACTGACGTCTCTGGACAAGTTGTGTCCATAATTTGTAAAATGGCTTCAAATGACTTCTACTGAGCGTATTTGACAAAGATTCCACCGCATATAGCTATATTTTACGTTTTAAGACTTGTGCTAAATATTCCGGAAGTCTTGTTTTTGAGTTGGTGACGAGTCCTCACCCTAAGTCACTGAAGGAACGCCCCTGACTGAAAAAAAGGACACATTGTAACAGTCCTTCCATCACGTCAATAAATTTTGCTGTACTTTGGTCTGAAAACGTCATGTAGGACCAAAAAGAGGCAGAAGAGGGCGACAAAGCTCCATGTAAGGAATTAATCAGCCTGTGGAAACGGGCTGATTAATTCCTTTTTGTCGGATTTGTCGCCATGTTCTGCCTTTTTTGGGTGCGACATTTCCCACCCTGATGCCTAAAAATGACAAGGAATAAATTCTTTAATCGATTGCAAACATGTATGGTTTCTTCTTCAGAACTATTTAAATCATATTCATAACTGGATGAGTAACAAGAAAGCATATTCTCCGAATCTGAAGCCATGTTTTGATTCTCCAGCAGGGCAAGATGTCTTGCCGTGACACCACGAACATGGAAGCGGGACCTTCTGAAACTGGCCACTTCCGGTTTCAAATTGAAGTACTTTTTAGACACTTTAAGTCATTTTTATTGGTGTTTTGCGTTTGACTAATAATATCATACTGCATGTTTTGGGTATTTTAGATGCTCTAAAACGTTTTTCTGATTTGAAGTCAGTTCGGAAACAAAGAAAGTGACTTCGGTTGTCCTTTAAACTGGTGGAAACATAGAGTGTTAACTAGACAGAGCTAACACGCCACTCAATTAATCCCCACATTCCTTTTCTATAATTTCCATTTCTATAATTTTCATTTTGAAAGCTAACAGTTTACATTGGCATGCGATGAACCCTCTGTGTAAGCATACAGGGAGGCTCAAAGGTATTAAATCAAAGGAAGTAATTTTTGTCTGACGCAACTCATTCTTTACATGCAAGTGAGCGTGGGATCTCCTACCTGTTATTGTTACATTGCTGTAGATATTGGACAGTTGCTCCTTGAGCAGGACGAGATGTGTGCTGGCCGCCTTTTCTCGTTGAAGCTGCAGCATCATGTCGGGATGGCTTGCCACTTTACAACCGTTCTGCTTATCCATTGCAATGTCACTTCGCACAATATCTGCAGCAGCACCACCCCAATAAAAATGAAATAAAACAAATACATAAATTTAAAAAGGCAAAACAAATAATGTATTGTACAATACATTGCAGGTTGGCAAACCCAAAAACCACAGAAGAATTTTTAGAAATAGTAAAAGCACAAATAGTCCAACTGTAATTGGTGAAGTGGGTGTTATCATTAACACTGAGAAACCTTTAAAAAATAACGTTGTTCTCCACCCCTGCTTCTATACAACTTCCGAACTTGTGTTAACCACTTCCCATCATGTCACCATTTTAGCCTTTAATACAAACAGATATTAAAATCATCTGCTGGAATTGAACAACTTTAATGTGTTATCATTGAAAAAAATATCTCAGTGGCAAATTTCAAAGTACACTCTTAATCTGTCAAATGTTTAAAAAGCATTATAAAATTTTCTGCACAAATGTTAACCATTGACAGTGATACTTTTTAACGGCCTGGCTACACTGCCTTCGCTTAAACTGACACAACTTGGAAGTCGCTTCAAGTATTGTTAAAAATATATATATTGACATGTTTTTAAACAGCTATTCAACATAATTCACATCTCAGTCATATCAAACAAAGAAATTAGCCAAGCTTGGTAAGTGTATGAGCAGACTTAACTGTGATGATAATAATAATAATAAAATTATATAATAATAATAATAATAATAATAATAATAATAATAATAATAATAATAATAATAATAATAATAATAATAATACATTTAATTCATACGCGCTTTTCAAAACTCTCAAGAACGCTTACAGAAGAAGTTTTTCTTCGGGTAAGCAGTGGCAGCCAGCTGCGACAGCGTTCACTCAACCTGAAAGTAACACAAACACACCCTAATGGCCAACACCTGCATGGAACGGAAATTAATTGGAGTAAAAGTACCGGTAAATGACTTTTGACGGGAGGGGTTAATTTGGAGCTCTATGGCATGGGCAAAGTGTTCATATGAAACGAAATAAACGCAGCTCTGCGTGTGACGGTGTCGAGCTGATTTTTTTTAATGCATTCATGTGTTTTACCGTCGTCGTAGTTCTTCAGGTAGTAGTCAGGTCCGGGCCCTCTGTATTTCGCCAGGTTCCTCTGATTGCTGAACTGCAGAAAGTCGGTCCTTTTACCACCAAAGCGGAGGAAGGCTGGAGAGAGGCCTCTCGCCAAAGTCACCAAACGTTTGGAACTGTGGGTGAACTTCGGTTAGTTCTTCCGGTTTATTGTCCTATCTCTCTCTCTCTCTCTCTCTCTCTCTCTCTCTCTCTCTCTCTCTCTCTCTCTCTCTCTCTCTCTCTCTCTCTCTCTCTCTCTCTCTCTCTCTCTCTCTCTCTCTCTCTCTCTCTCTCTCTCTCTCTCTCTCTCTCTCTCTCTATATATATATATATATATATATATATATAGTTGTATTCTTTTTATTAGTTTTTATTAGCTGTTTTATCTATTTATTAATCCATTTGCTTCGATGACCATCAATTCCATTATTGTTAGGCCAGAATTTAAATAGAGTAATTTAAATGTGACATGCAAATTTCTCAATAAACACACGTGGGGGAAAACTCACACATTGTAAATAGCACAGCCACTTTATATCGCGTCAATCCAGTGACATATATCAAATATGTTGTTTATATTCTTAGATATTTTTATACTTTGCACTGTGCACAGTTCTTTTGAGTAACATTTTTGTGAAGTTGTACATTTTAGTATCCTGACATTTTCTTTTGTGCATAGAATACTTTTTTTATCTTTTGACCGCCCCTGGCCCCTTTCAATTATACTGCTGTCGATTGCAAATTTCTCCATTGTGGGACTATTAAAGGGTTTCTGATTCTGATATTAGGCCTACGTTTGTAACATTCAATATTTAGCATTTTTATGACATTTATTTTCTTTTTATCAACAACCTTTTTTTGCCGAAGCAAATGTGTCATATCACACAGACACCCACTTACGCACACAGCTTGAGCGCATTCTTTTTGCAAGTGTTTATTGGAGTATATGCGCATGCTATACAGTAACATAAGTAACTGAGAAACTGCTCATTTGTGATGTTTAGAATTGCTTAGTGGATGCACAACTGTTTTGATTTACTTTGTACGCTATAATTTATAGTATCTCATATCCAATATAGCATGATGGCGGCGAGTATTGTCGTGGAAGTAAAACAGATTAACTGAAAAATGAGTAGGATTTCAGAACGCATCTTCCTTTATTTCAACATGAAAAAAGTATGTCAGTGTCTGGTGTTGATTTAATTTCTACATTTTTAGGGGAGGATGGTTGTTTTCGACTTCAAAATAAACTAATACTCGTTAATATGTTGTGACAGTGCAAAAATGGGGGAATTAAACTGTTCGAAACTAAATGCAATGTTTACTTTGAATCAATTTTATCTAAATATGACGACTAAATTATCTTTGGAACGGTCGAACTCGGTTTTTAAATTTATTTGTGTATTTTCATTTCACAATGTGGACATGCAATGTATCTGGTGAATACCCGTTGTTTTCATTTTCGTCGGCTAAAAACCAACATCCTTTAACTTTTCCATTATTCCACAAGAGTTACCTGAGGAACACTACCCAGCCGTCACTGATAATAGACGGATCCAACTGCAGAGAGAGAAAGTTGTCGCTGAGCACTCGGGTGGGACTGCGGGTGTTGACGTCCAAAAGAACCAACGTTCTTCCCAGGAAGCCCGCCCGAGACGATCCGACTCCCCCTCTCTGGTACAACGGGAATGAGGACGAGGAGAAGGAAGAACAGGAGGAGGAGGAGGTGCAGATGACAGGCAAGAGCAAAGATGCCAGCCACCAGCGGGTCGATCGTGGATGTGCTCCCTGCATCTTGGAACAAGCACTTTCCGGGGTGTGAGTGCAGATCATAGTAGAGCCTGGCCACCTTTTTCCTGATGGTCTGTCTTCCTGTACGACTGTCTTACTTCCCTACCTCAACTCAGCCCAACACCCCCCAATTCCCGCCCCTCTGAGTCGTTTTTGGGGAGTTACGCGCCGAAGCACATGCGCAAAGGCAGCATTAGGAAGAGGCTGCAGAGGGAGGAGGAGTGAAGGAGGTCACTGTCACTTCTGTCCTCCCCATCCTTGTGCACCATATTAGGGAAAAATGAGAAATTGGCAGCCTAAGTGTTTTTTTTTTCAGTTATACGTACTTGAGAGTTTAGCTATTAAACATTTCTGATCTTCGAATATCTAACTGAAAAGTGTATTGAATAATTGGGTATCCATCCATCCATCCATCCATCCATCCATCCATCCATCCATCCATCCATCCATCCATCCATCCATCCATCCATCCATCCATCCATTTCTGATCCTCGCAGGGGTCGCAGGTGTCATCGAGCCTTTTCCAGGTGTCTTTGGGCAGTATAGGGGGAGTGCACCCTATAACTGATTGGCATCCAATCACAGATGCGGATAAATAATTCACGCGTTGATAGCGCCCCTCGTCCCCACGCCCAGCCTGCGCTGGTGTCGAGCAATCCCTGGGGTCAAATCAGTACGGCGTGTTACTGTCATGTAAACATGTTTTTTTTTTTGCTGTGGTTAGCTTGACTTCTTCCTGACAGTGTACACATCATGGGTTCACATGGAAGAAGAAAAATGCCTTGAGTATTTTTTTCCAACTAAGGTACTCAAATTACTCGAGAAACCAGCCCTTTGGATTTGCGTTATTTCTTGATTTAAAAAAAAACGTACTAAACATGTAAAAATAATCACAATATATTACTCACATATATGTGTAAGGTAGACGGGAACGTGGATGGATGGAAGCATGGGTGGATGGATGGATGGATGGATGGATGGATGGATGGATGGATGGATGGATGGATGGATGGAAAGATAGAGAGAGAGAGAGAGAGAGAGAGAGAGAGAGAGAGAGAGAGAGAGAGAGAGAGAGAGAGAGAGAGAGAGAGAGAGAGAGAGAGAGAGAGAGAGAGAGAGAGAGATAGGAGAGACCACATTTACTCATTGGTTGTTTTATCTCACTTTTAACTGCGCAAGATATCATTGTGTTTTTTGAATAAATGACTTATTAATGTATTTTTAATATTTTAGTGTGTGTTTGTGTACTTTACTGTACTTTCATCATCATAAATGCCATCGTACATGATGTGTTTTATGGATGTACTTTAATTAATTGACCAAGGAATAATTATGCACGTGTTTAGGATTTTAAAAACAGCAAAGCACTATATTTACATGATGTTACACAGTTATTGAAATACAGTACAGTCAAACCTCGGTTTTCGAATGTCTCGGTTCTTATCCAATTCGGTTTTCAAACCAAAAATGTCATATTTTTTATGCCCTGGTATACAACTGAAATTTGGTTCTCAACCAACTGAGTGCATCTGAATGCATCACTCGACTACCCTCCGCTTCCTTTTACGTCACTTCCTTATATGTCACGTCTTCCTCATTGTGCAGACATATTTGGTTCAAGAATTTGGTTTGAAAAGTTAGTGTTCCCTGTGTTTGCCCAAAGACAGCTGGGATAGTTGCCAACACGCCCGTGGCAGAAAGAAAATTGGTGAAAATAAAAGTTTGTTTTTATAGAATTTTAAACATGACCTGCTCTATTTGTAATGATTGATTAATAAATGTATTATTTGTTTGTTTAGTTATCATATATTGGTTGCAAACAGAAGAGTTATATTTCACATTCTTTGGTATGATTAAACATTTGGCGTTTCTTTGACAATGTAGTTTGTTTTTCATTTTATGTCTCCCGCACAACATATGAACTTGATTTGACTTGCGAGTACTCACCCAGTTCTCTGGTTGCAGAAAAGGTGACACCATCATAAATATGAAGACTGGAGCAATCCCGACGGAGCACATATAAGCGTCTATCTCCACGGGCACTCAGCGCACTCAGCGCTGCATTGGGGGTCACGCACGTATGCGGGTCTCACGAGCGCCAAACTGCGTGAGAAACAAAACAGGTCGAGTATTAAAAATAAAACAAAACGAAAAATGTAACTCACGCAATATAACTAACTTCTTTTAAAAGTAAAAAAGTGACTATTGGTTGTTTAATTCTTCACAATTCACTTGGACTGAGATGCATCATTTACTAGTTAGCTCATGACGTGAATCGGTTTGTCGAACACACCTAATACAATACCCTCAATATTTGGCCACTTTATGCATAGATAAATAAACTGTCCAACAAAATTTCTTCATGAGATTAAGAGGATGATTTTTTTTCACTTTGAATGATGTTCTCCTTATTCCGCACGCTGCAAAAACCAACATGTTAACTTTACAAATATATTTTTGTGCGTGTACAGTTACGATTGCCTTATCACACATAGACATTCATATTCCAAGGACCTGTGTGTGCGTGTGCGTGTGAGTTTGTGTGTCCGAAATTGGTGACCCATTCCTGGTCTGAACATAATAGGTATAGCAGCCAAATATGATTCACTAAAGCTGTTACCATGGGTGGAGATTACCGTTGGTTTCTGCCATCCTAAAAAGTTGTAATAAAAAGAACAAAAATAATCAGAAAGATTTAATGTAATTATCCTCACGATCGTACAAACGCTTCAGTATCCAATGAACCACTTATAAAAATAAATATCTGTTTATATATAATTTAATCAGAATGAAAATAACAAATCATTATTTAAGTCCAAACGATGTTTAAGTCCACGATGTTATTAAAGGTAAAAATATATACATAAGGTACATTATCTATCTGTATGAGGTGTGTGTGATTGCATTCGCCGGTGTAAAGGGAAACTTAAAAACAATAGGGATGATAAAATCGACTGTGTTATTTTTTCATTGGCATGATTGAAAACAGTTGACTTTGTTGTCTTTTGTTTTGCTTTTATAAACCTTTCTATGTCAGTTTTTATAGTTCTGATGTTCAATTTTGGAATTTTGAAATAAATCCCACACACTGTATTTAAACTGTATTAAAACGGGAATGTCATTGGTTTGTAAATACTTTATTTCGCTCAAATATACATTTAATGATTTGAATGTGGAATTTAAAAGTTTGGAGCTGCAAACGTTTCTTTTGAATGTCATTTCTTTCACTAATTAGGTAGAAGTGAAACACGACTAGACAGTCGTGGAGTTCTTTTATTCTGAAAAAGATGGCGGTTGGGATTTCAAGTGTTAAAGTACGAAAACACTTTCCCCTCACTTGTACTGAAGCACCTGGACTTGTTCTCAATGGCACGAACTTGCACTGGAGTACTTCCCCCTTCTCCGATACTTCAGAATGTCAGTCAAGCCACTTGGCAAGAAGTCTTGTTCCTTTGGCTTTGGTTGAAATAAGTGACGATGCTCCCATCTAGCGGTTACTTTGAGAACTACATGCATATTATATCGTTTTTATCGATTTTTGGGGCATTTGGACACGTTGCTGTTGTTATCATTGTTGTTTGAATCGTATTTTATACCATGAAATATATCGTATGTTATTAATGAAATATAATGGCGTGGATTTGACACAGGGTGTCACGCGTCCCGATCCTATTTTTAGCAAGTGGCAGAAAGCTAAGGAGACGTCACACGGGTGTCATGTATATTTAAAAGCTGCGGTGCGTGTTCACAGTGTGACATACCCGCGGCTGCGTTCAGTGGATATGCGGCTCCGTCTGCAAACCACGTGACCGTGCCAGCTCCCCACGTCCTTCGTTCACCATGATGGCTGCGGATGCTGCTCCCTGCCGCATCCCGCATCATTTCCTCCATTTCATTCTCCCCCTCATCATCCTCTCGAGGTTTGCAGCTCCCGCCGCGGCTCTGCTCGGCGTCCGGCCCGAGGACACCCAAAGCGGCGAGCTGTCAGTGCAGGAGGGCGTCTTGAGAGCCACGGAGGGGACTCGCTTCGTGTTGAGGGTTTACTACACGGAACATCCCCGCGTGAACCGGAGCGGGGGAGGCGAAGCGGCTCCAGCTGCGCCGTGGATCGCCTTTGTAGAAGAACCGGATCGGGATGGGGCTCGTTTCAGGGGGAACCCGTGTGAGGAGGAGAGCGCCCGGACTTCTGATATTGAGCTGCTCGGTTCGTTCAGATCTGCCTCGAGCCACAACTCGGTGCTCGTCGAGCTCCTCGCCAAGCACTTGCGCCGAGGCGAGACGGTCAAGTATTACTCCATGTGCGCATTTGACGGCCTCAAATGGGACCACTTTGACACGAAAGACTTTTGGTTGGCGGTAGTGGAGAGACCCGCCGAGGCGGACGCGTGGCTGCAAGCCGGCGTGTCCGTGCTGCTCTTGGCGCTCTCGGCACTGTGCAGCGGGCTCAACATCAGCATGCTGGCGTTGGACCCCGTGGAGCTGCGGGTGCTGCAGAACAGCGGCACCCAGAAGGAGCAGAAATACGCGCGGAAAATCGAGTCTGTGCGCAAACATGGCAACTACATCCTCTGCACGGTGGTGCTGGGGAACGTCCTGACCAATACTTGCTTCGTGGTGTGGATGTGTCAGATTTTAGGAATGACTGCACTTTCCACCGCATCCTGCACTTTGGGGATTTTCTTCATCGGGGAGATATTGCCTCATTCGGTTGCGTCCCGGCACAGCCTCGCCATCGCGTCCAAGACCCTGTGCGCCACCCGGCTCCTCATGCTCCTCTTCCTGCCCATTGCCTATCCGGTGTCCAAGATCCTGGACTTTTTGCTCCACCAGGAGATCTCCAGCTTCTACACGCGAGAGAAGCTAGTGGCCATGCTGCGCGTCACTGACCCGTACCACGACCTGGTAAAGGAGGAGCTCAACATTATCCAAGGGGCTCTGGAGCTGAGGACCAAGACGGTAGAGGATGTCCTCACCCCTCTGTCCGACTGCTACATGCTGTCTTCGGACGCCTCGCTGGACTTCGGGACCATGTCTGACGTGATGCAGAGCGGCTTCACCAGGATCCCGGTGTACGAGAACGAGCGATCCAACATTGTGGACATCCTGTTCGTAAAGGACCTGGCCTTCGTGGACCCCGATGATGGCACCCCGCTCAAGACCATCACCGAGTTCTACAAGCGCCCCATGCACTGCGTGTTCAACGATACCAAGTTGGACGTGATGCTGGAGGAATTCAAACGAGGTAATTGAACACCGGGGTGAATCCTGCTCCTTTTCGATCAATCCCAGGCCGCCGGACTATCAGGAAGGTGGTGCTGTTTGCTTTTAAGGCACCATATGTTCTGCTTGCCATTCTGGACCTCTCACCACCTATGGTGTGAAGAGCCTTTGAAGTGCTTGCATGTAGTTAAAAACACACCGAAAAATAAGAAAAGTGCCATGTTAAGGTCACAGTAGGCCGTGGCCATGAGGAGCCTTTCATCCCTATGGAGAGTGCCAGATGTGAAATGTGAAACAGTGTAAAACCAAGTGGGTTCATGCAGGGGTTACAGAGCATACAAACGTGATGGAATTAGGCCTTTGTGTGGGCATTTATCAATTTTAGACATCAGGTCCACCAAGGGATGGACTGGAACGAAACATACAAACAAAAATTTGCGCCTGGCTTTTTGGCTTATCTTGGCATCTATAGGCAATCTTTGTTCGTGAGAAGTTCTTGTTATTCATAAAACCTATAATCAGTGTTCCATCAAATTTAATGCACTTACATCCAGAACGCTGCTCCACATACATCATTTTGGAAAGCTTAACTGCCATTCACAAATGTATTCAGGAACTGAAAAGTGAAGAACATTTCAGTTCAAGAAGACAGACAAAAATGGTGGGAAAAAACAGCAACAATATGAGCATTTCAAATGGATTTGGTAACAAGAACTTGGGCATTCGGTCAAAAAAAAGTTTGACCCATAAATCAGGTGCCAGTAAACGCTTCAGTTTACAGATTATGTGAAGGGAGACATGTTGACTTTGGGGAGAGGATCATAAATGTCATTGTCACTTACAGGTCAGGAGGTCCATTGCTTCATCCTTCTCAGGATTATGATGGATAGCTTTTGGTCTGACTATGAAGAGCTCCCCCTCACCCACCCCATCCTACACTCCGCAGGCAGTTGCCATTCAACCTGCAGAGCTATAATGAAAAATGCAACCCTAACCTTTTTTCCTTTCCTGTCTGGCGGCTTCTTCATACATTGATGAATTAAATGCTCCCAGTGCATGGGCAGCCCCGCTGAGAGAACGTCACAGAGGGATCACTGGGGTTTGTCTTACTGCGGAAATGAGGGGGAAATGTCATCACTCTCGAGCAAAATCTGTCTGCATGTGAACACCCAATGAACGATTCATTAGGTCCCTCTGCGCAATGGCATGGTATCCGATAGAAGCACAAGATAGCATTAAGGAATCTGCCAACAAAGTACAACATAAACAAAACAACAATGTGTAAAATGTAACAATTCTGGTTCTGATGATCTATCGATCGTAATGTAGCAATTATATCATCACAGACAGTGAACGTAATGTGATGTTCACAGAACAATACATCATGGGAAGGGAGCCTTGGAAACTGGTGGAGCAGAACAATTTGCAAGAGACATTCATTCACATTAGACCCACTTTCACTCGGGGCGTGTGTGTGTGTGTGTGTGTGTGTGTGTGTGTGTGTGTGTGTGTGTGTGTGTGTGTGTGTGTGTGTGTGTGTGTGTGTGTGTGTGTTGTAATGCAAGAGTATTATGTAATGCACAAGTGACATAATGCAGTACCCGGGCACATCAGCGGCTCTGAGGGCATATCCACGTCTGACTCACCTGAGCTACTTAGACAGGCTGCCGCCATCACCTTAGCCAAATTCACATACATTTTGAGCACTCTGTCAATCAGTGTGTTTTATGATTTGAATGCGTTCATATTTTGACATTATCAGCATTTTTGGGTTCAATGTGTGCTGTGCAGCTGTTTTTATGAGTTTCAATTTGTCTTGAGAGTTGCACGGCGGCACCATCTACATGTTCCCGTCGATGTTTATAGTTGACGGGCCACAGGTTGCACACCGCTGCTTGAGAGGATTTAAAGGTTTGACCCCTCACCAGTTATTGCTTTAAATCTCATGAACTGGCTCAGCGGAGGACAGATATCTGTCTCTGCTGGCAAATGGTTAAATAACCTATTTGGATATCATGCAGCAAAAAATACCACTATTTTTTTGTGCACCATGTTTTGATGCTTATAATGTTTGAATGTACTGACTTCATGGTGTCACATTGTATTTGAGTAGTTTTCAACACAGAGGTGGCAGATGCAGCCATCCCCAGACTGATTGCATAATAATGTTTTACGTAAGGGCAGCCCAAATCTTCCCGAATAGTCTCCAGGCTAATCCCTCAAATACTCGTCTGAGCCACAGAAGTCATCGAGAAGTTCAAGCAATATCATAAGTAAGCTTGCATATGTGATACGGTTCATGGCTTTTTAGCTGCCTTAATGTTCACTTTCATTTGGACTGCAAAGAACAAGTGGCAGATTTTTTTCTGAGAGTGTTCCATTACAACAACTTCTTATGAGAATAGAGTATTGTATAGTCAAGCATTGTACAAACATTGTTGGTGATAAATGGAGTGAACTGAAACCTGTCAAATTTGCCTGGAGTTTGTATTTTCGAATGTTTTAGGTAAAAAGTATAAAGCAAAAAAATACTGTATTCTGGTCAAAGAAAAGGTTTCTTCACCCGTTATCTGTACTTCTTTGAAGGTGTCGGATGTTTCACCCCTCATCCGAAGAGCTTTGTCAGCGAACTAAAGTTGCGCTGGTAACTCTGGCCCTATATACAGTAAAGTCTCGTTATATCGATATTCAAGGGAGTCCGAAAAAATATCGATATAACCGGGACTATCGATATATCCGACCCTGTTTGCATGTAATTTTCTCCGTGCGTGCATAGAAACAGTATCGATATAACCGGGACTATCGATATATCCGATATCGATATAACGAGACTTTACTGTATATCATTGAAGGTGTCGGACGTTTCGCACCTCATTCGAAGCGCTTCGTCAGCGCACTATAGTTGTGCTGGTAACTCTAGCCCTATGTACATCATAGGGGCCAGAGTTACTAGCACAACTTAAGTTCGCTGACGAATCTCTTTGGATGAGGAGCGAACTTAAGTCAGACATCTTCAAAGAAGTACGGATGACGGCTGACGAAACCTTTTCATCAATGGACCACTCCAGTATGACTGAGAGCCTACACAGACAAAACACTACATTCTAGTAAGAACGGGCAATCTCCTCTGAAAATATTGTCTTTTTTTTTGATGCAGGTAAATCCCACCTGGCTGTAGTGCAGCGGGTCAACAACGAGGGGGAAGGAGACCCATTCTATGAGGTGATGGGCATCGTCACCTTGGAGGACGTCATCGAAGAGATCATCAAATCTGAGATCGTAGATGAGACGGATCTTTACAGTATGTAGACTTGACAAATAAACAGCAGCTTTTCTTTTACAGAGCCGCACTGCAAAATGAATCAGAAGGATGAAGAATTCGTCCTACGTTTAACTGCACACAAATGACGTTCACTAAAACAGACTAACACTACTGTCATCAGATAATCATCTCTTAATCTTTAGACTAAGTGAAGCAGCATGTGGCAGCAATGATAAAAACACATTCAAATAACCTGTTGATGACAGGAAGTTCCCTAATCCGTTCCGCATGTAAAACAGATGGAACGAATCAACGAACTTCAACGTGAAAAACTGACGCCAGTATTTACAAGAATACAAATCCACGTAAATAGCGCCCCAAAAATTTCACTTCACAATATCAGATGTTCCCATTTTCTTTGAATCATCGATTGCATTATTAATCGCCTCATCAATTCATTTATCCAACGTTCTCGCACTTGTTCTTCACAGCTCACTACTTATACACAATGAAATAAATTAAATCACCATAATGTCACTCTCCTTATGTGCTTTCTTAATATGTACCACCGCTCGGTAGGGTGGTGGGATTAATTTAATTGCACGTGTAATGTGTGCTCATTCCCTAATTACACATATAGTCAAGAGAAGCTTACGTCTTTATGGCACCAGCTGTTGATGGAGCTGTTCCAATTCATCTGAATAAATGTATTATATTCCCTCATTTACTGCTAAACATGTGCAAAAATGTCCACTGCAGTGCGAAGGTTTTCGTCATTGTCACTCGAATTCCAGGACTCATAGAATATTGAATTTTCAGGACTACATAAACCTTCAATGCAGCGTTAGGAAACTGAGACTCTCTTCTTTCATCAGGAAAAAAAAGAGTTAATTCCTAAATTATATGGGTGTGGAATTATATGATCTTGAAATTAGGGAGGCTGTCCATGTCACGTTTTGCAAGGTGGTGATGGCGGGTGCGGATCCCAAAAAGCAGGCAGGAGTGAGTAGGAGGTTGTTTGACAAATTGTATTAAATTAAAGTCAGCAGGAACAAAATGTAAAACATCAAAATCATCTGAATGGAAAAAATACAAAGTAGCAAAAGAAGACCAAAAGTAAAACCCCACCAAGGTTAAACAAACACGTACACGATGCATGCAGCAACCAAGAAGCAAACAAACAATGAACCGGCAACGGATGATCGTACTGGGTGTCCTTTTAAGTGTCAGTGATTATAACGACCCGCACCTGCGAGGCTGCCGGCAGGGCTGACGTCGCTACCCGTTGGTCGCCAATCTGATCGGGACGACCAGCACCTGTGCAGGTGCAGGCGGGGCCGACAGCGCCCCCCGTTGGTCGCCAACCAGATCATGACAGTCCAAAATACAATGCAATATATATACGTATATTGGTTTATATGGAGCTTTGACAACAGCTGAAGCTGGAAAAAAGTGAAATGCTAACCCCTTGTGAAATGCTAACCCCTTGTGGAAGACAAAAAAAAAACATTGCTAGAAGTTTGGCCTGCACTTTATTAGCACCCAAGCATGAAAAAATGAAACCCGAACAAATTCGGGAATGGTGCTCTCTGTCATATTTTCAATTACTGAATTATACGTGAATGGAAGTGAATGAGTGAAATACCTTTGCATACACAAGGAAGGAGTCTATGTAGCAATCAAATACTGTATGCACGTAAATTATCCAATGCAATCCGTGGTCATAAAGAAATGACTACAACCTATTTTGTGTGTGTAAGAAGAATAAACGTGTTGAAATATTTCACTGTGTGTTTTGCAGCTGATAATCGCACGAAAAGGCGAGTATCGCACCATGAGAGGAAACAGCAGGACTTTTCCATCTTCAAGGTGGCAGAAAACGAGCTGAATGTGAAGATCTCCCCCCAGTTGTTGCTGGCGACACATCGCTTCTTGGCTACAGGTAGGTTGCATGACAATGTGGGGACCTGTAGAATTGAGCACAAACTCAAATTTAAATCGTCACAAAGGGCGATAACAAAATGTTTACTTTATGTGTTTTGTGAATGGGACAGATAGACAAGAGAACAAAAAAAAAAAAAAAGCTCAGTTGGTGTTTTTCTCCCCTCACTGTCCCATATTGCCGTGTGCGCGTTTGTGTCTCTGGCTATCAGAGGTGGAGCCGTTCAGGCCGTGTCACCTGTCAGAGAAGATCCTGCTCCGTCTCATTAAGCATCCCAGTGTGGTGCAAGAACTCAAATTCAACCCCAAGAACAAACACGCTGCTCAGCACTACCTCTTCTTAAGGAACAAACCCGTTGACTACTTTGTCCTCATCCTGCAGGTAAACATATCCAATTCCGTTGAGGATAAAAAAAACAAAATATTCAAACGCCATCACCAAGTTATAATGACATTGTTTCCCAACCTTAACTCATTCACTGCCATTCCAGAATTTATTCGGGAATTGAAAAGCATGACGTGGAGTGCCATTCCCGAATTTGTTCAGGTTTTGTTTTTTTCTTGCATGGGGGTGCGTTTCAAGCTTCGGTCAGATCCCTGGCAATGTTTTTTCCTCTCACGAGGGAGCAGCATTCACCTTTTGTACACCCACCCCCACTTTCAATGCAGATAACTCTACATCCAAGGAAACTCAAAATTAACTTTTTTTCTAATGAAAAAAAGAGAGGCTAAGGTTTCTTATGCTGTACAGTATTTGTTTACATATATAATAGTCCTAAAACTCAATATTCTGTGGGTCCTGCAATTTGAGTGAAAATCACAAAAACCCTGGCATTGGAGTGCACACATATTTGTATATCGTCTGGCAGTGAATGAGTTAACTGACCTAAGGCCATAATGTCATTCTCCTCCAAAAAAATGGGCTTAAGTTATGTTTCCATTGTTTTCGAAAAACACAAAAGAATGAAACAAATTCGGATTGTTGTCTAAAGAGGTAGAAATTAATGATCTGTTGAACTAATGATAGAGCTGATTTTCACGGAGGTGGCCAGGATGCTGAGGAATATATCTATGCCTTTCTGTGACTCTTCCAGTCGCTCCCTCCCAATTTGCTGTTGACACTGCGAGTGTTAATCATTTATTTCCCATCTTCTTATAATGCCAACATGTGAACAGCATGACGAGAAGAACTTTTAGGTGAACAAGAAAATGAAAGATAAATTTTGCCGTTGACCTTTTTTGGGGGGAAGTTGTGCAAAAAGTACTGAAACATTGTGTATTGAAAAGTTTCAAAAAATGGTGGTGGTGACAGTGGTGCTGATGTTACAGGGACGGGTGGAAGTAGAAGTCGGAAAGGAGGCCCTCCGCTTTGAAAATGGAGCATTTTCCTACTACGGCATGCCAGCCCTCATACCGCCCCTGCCAATTGGTAAGTGTATTGACAATGACAAGGAGCAGTCAATAAATGTCCACAGATCCAAGATGGCGTTGACGGCGGCGAGAAGGAGCAATGATCACCAGGGGAAATAACTGACATCTAAATCCCCCCGCTCCAATAAATTAAGTGTGCAGCCGAGCAGCGGCTGTTTGAAGAAAGTAATTAAAAAGATGAGATTGAGAGAGAATTTCCCAGCAGACAACCTCACTGGATTATGTGAGCTAAGACTGCCGAGCAAGCAGAAAAGATTTTCAGTTCTTAAAATGTGCACTTTTGCTCTCCAAGTGTATGTGGACATTGTTGTGTATTCAAATGCAGGAGGCTTAATGCAAGTTATTTTAATATCTCTTCATCACGAGATGAGGACATTGCAAAAATTCATATTTCAGAATAAAAAAACTCAATCAAACCCAAACTTTTCTTTCGATCTGCTGTGGAAAGGAAAGTAGCACCAATGGGCTTTGGGATGTAAACACGGTGGAGCTGTAAAATATGAGAGAGACAAAACAAAAACAGTGTGTTGTTCTATTATAAAAATAGTGTGAAATTACAGAAAAAAAAGTTTTAGAATAATGATTAACTCATTAACTGTCACTCACAAAATTATTCAGGAATTGAAAATATGACTGCAGCGCCATTCCCGAATTTGTTCAGGTTTTGGTTTTTCTTGCTTGGATGCCAATAAAACCCTGGCCAGACCTCTGGCAATATTTTTTCTCTTTCGCAAGGGGGCAGCATTTCCTTTTTTCCATGTTAGCGCTTTGTTCCAGATTCAGCTGTTGTTAAAGCCCTATATAAACCAATATGTATGTATTGCATTGTTTTTTGGACAGCCCTCCTCATTTCACGCTCATATAACTTCAGACCTATATAATTTAGGAATTAACTCTTTTTTTCTGATGAAAGAAGAGAGTCTAAGGTTTCTTACGATGCATTGAATGTTTATGTAGTCCTATAACTCAATATTCTGTGAGTCCAGGATTTTGAGTGACAATGACAAAAACCCTGGCACTGGAGTGGACACATTTTTGCACATCGTCTGGCAGTGAATGAATTAAATGCTGCAATTAAATTAAATACATGGCTTCTTCTTGCGTGCTAAAAAACTGAGATTTAACTTTTTTTTTAATGGTTCATATTATTACATATTATTTGTGAAAGAGGCTTGCGTTTTGAGGTCGACGCACTAACCACTGTACTTATGCTAATCTGCATGTGCCAACAGTGTTTTACCTGTTTTTTAAATGCAGGTCATCGATACAACTCTCGCAGCAGTGGTCTGAACCAATCAGACTCGCTGCTGAGTGGTGGCAGTATTGGTCAGCTCTCTGCAGGAGGTCTCTACATACCGGACTACTCGGTCCGACAGCTTACAGACCTGCAGATCATCAAGGTGAAAAACTCATTTTCATTAAGCACGCGACAGCCGAATTTTTCCCAAAATTGTGAACCGTCCCTCAGATAATCAGGACGCACTACCAGAACGCCCTGACGGCCACACGGATGGACAGCTCCCCCCAAACGCCGGACCCGGTGGACGCAGATGGGAAAGGGAGACCGCCTGCGGTGGAAGCTCGCTCTCACAGTATCGCCCTCCCCCTCACCAGCGCACACACCCGCCTGGGACTGGCTCGGCTCGCTCAGCTCCATCCCCACGTGGGCTTTCGTAACACTTGCAGGCTCAATGAGAGAAATCGTATAGTTCGTAAGTAATTACTGATTGGATATGTAACAATTTTGTATTTAATCATGTCATTTGTGTGTTCCTTGGGTCAAGTGATGGTGGGCACCGCAAGTGAAATTTGCATTTGGTGTACTTTGCTAAATAATAACTTTTCTTTGAGTGGTATTATGAATCAACTGTAAGTAAATAATTATGCGGTATTACAATACATCTTGATTTATATCGTGCCTTAAAGGATAACCGACACCTCCGGACAAGTTGTGTCCATAATTTGTAAAATCACTTCAAATGACTTCTACAGCAACTAAAGCCGCTCCCAGTTCAATCACGACTCATTTACCTTCATGGCTACGATTGATTAGCACCTTTCTTCACAGGCAGCAAATCTGATGGCCAGCGGAGTCCCAATGACGCAGTGTTCCTCCGTATGGATGAGATCCCCTACATCGAAGAGGATCGACCAGAAAATTATGGAGAAAACGGTCAGTATTGTTCAATATTATTAGCTGTTTGAATAAACGTGTAGATCATTTCTATAGTAGTAGTCAGTAGTATTCTCTCTTGGTCATATTAATGGCGCAAAAACTAGATGTATCTCATTTTTATAATGTATATTCCAAAAATCTGGTATTTGAAACATAGGGTGGGGGGTTGTAGAATTTGATATACAGTATGTTGAAGCTACCCCTGACAGCACTTTATTGTGACTGTAGGCGAATTTAACTCATTCAATGCCAGGTCTGCAAAAAAATGTCCACTCCAGTACCAGTTTTTTTGTAATTGTCACTAGAATTCCATCACCCACGGAATATTTAGTTTTAGGACATACATACATTTATATTTGTTTGTGTCAATAAGTTTCATGTCTAGTGTTAAAATGGAATAAGAAGAAAATAACTGCGTTGAAGTGGTTCATATTTTTGTGTGCAAAAGTATTATTGGGTATAAAGAAATATACACAAATCATATAAAAATCCGACTGAGTATAAATCTTGCAAAATTCAACCCACTCAACTTTTTTTGTGTCTTCTTTCAGACGTGCCTACAGACTCTCAGCCATCCACCTCTCCTTACATCAGCTCTCGCTCTCTGTCCAGCTCCGAAGAGAACGTCGGGAAAAAGCTCCTGCAGAAATTGAGTGAGTGAGACAGCTGCCGTGAACACATCAAGCAATGCTTGCATCTTCTTTAACAGCTTGTGTCAGACGTGGGAACTGTACCTGGCGTAGTTTAGCAACAGATGATGGGTTCCCGCTGATGGTTCCTTACACACTCTGAGCTCCCTACATGACCTATTGATTTATTCTTTCATTTAGGTCCATGGATATATTGCCCGGTCTAATGTTTGAGTCAATGTGCACGGGGTCATTGACTGACTGTTTCGCATGCAATTTTACTTCACATAGCTTTCCAGTTAGGCTGTTTTGGTCAGACTACCGCTACAAAAAATAAAATTGTAAATTTTTGTTTAACATTTCTCAACGTAATTCCAAAAAGTATGTTTGTTGCGAGTTCAACTTTACTCATCACCAAAAACAAGACCATAAAAACTGTGAATCTGATGGCATTTGGGCTTTATCACAGGGCTTTTAAAATGCTGATAGGTGAGTGGTGAGTGCCATTTAACATCAGCTGTGATATGCTATGTTAATTCTTAGCGCAGCCATATTTTTGTCACGATTTGCATGGTGGTGGTGGATGCCAAAAAATGACTTGACACTGAATAGTCATGCCAGGAGTCTTGTTAACTGCCACTGACTAAAACGACCAACATCTGTGACCAATTTTGATCAATTGATTCGAGTGATTTTTTTGTCTTTCATTGATGAAAGCTCATCCAATAAAAAGCATCATTAGCGAATTTTGCAGGAAATACAAAGCCGACCGAAAGGTTGTCGGGTTAAACTGCAATACGTATACTGAAAATATGGGGGGATGATTAATCCCATTGGCATTCTTTTGTGTGTCACTAAATGTCAACAGGTTAACCTTGTTTTCAGGTAACAAAAGGAGGAAAAAGTCACGGGATGGAGAAAGGAGCTTGGAGGAAGGTCCAAAGCAGCCTCCAGTAACAAGCTAGCACACATCTATTTATTATGACCTTTCTCATCCAAGCATTACTTAGACTCCCTTGATGCCCAGGCCCCTTCCTCCAGAGGCCATTATCATCATATTCTATAGTTACCAGTGCTCTCAGGTCTTCACGGATACTCAGTCCCTAAACTGGCTCCCTTCACACCTTCTTCATAAATGGAAGTGGAGTTGAAAATTCCCGCAAGCAATACATTGGCTCAATCTGCTTCATGGTGATTTAATTCCCCTAACGTGAAATAAAGCCTCTGATACACCTTTCACAATAAACTGGTTCCAGTGCTGGTTGGGTATATGTGTTTATGCCAGAATTTGTTGATTTAAAATGGCCACTCGGGATCTGTGGTCACCCAAATCATTGAAGCCTTGCTGGTAGTTTTGCAGCTCCAATGAATACTTTTGCAGTCATGCGTAAAGCTTAAATTAAGTCAACTGGAATTTTGTTTCTTAAAAATGTTTCAAATTTAATCTAAAATGAGTACTTAAAGTTAAAATTGCAGTTGTTGTTGCTGCAGGGCATCACTGGTGAAGAACATCTTAGAAACCAACCACTTACTCACCTGCCCAGCGGCAACACAGAATTTGGACATTGTGGAAGCATTTGTTTGTGTGAAAACTGCTTAATTTCAGAGGTCACTGCTTTCCCCACAGCACATGGCCACAGAAGCATTTTTGAGTTTGGTCTCAGGATTTTGTCTTGATAGCGTGAATCATCTTTTATCTGATGGTCAGTGTGGCTTTGAAATGCACTGGGATGTTATTTGATTATAGATCATTTTTCTGAATCTCTTTTCTCAGTCCTCAAAGGTTCTGATAACCCCTAGTACATGCACCATCTTAGTGTGATAGATGTACAGCCATTCAAGCCACAAAATTTCAACGATACATCATTCTTCTTTTTCAAAGCCAATATTTGTGACAATTTAGCAGGATAATTCACCACAACATGCATTTTTTTTAATAGAAAAATGACAAAAAATGGACAGGTCACGATGTAACATCAAACATTATTGTTATATTTTATTTTTGAGGGGAGGCAGGCACCACTCATTTTAAATACCAGCCATCCTCACATTTTCTCTCGCATGTGCGGTTGAGCTTGACTTTGATTGACTCACAGTGCATTACCCATGGACGAAATTATGACATTCATAACATTTTTCATTTCCCCTAAAATCTAGTTAGTGCATTTTATATATATTGCTTGACTTATATCCTCTGATTTCCTTCTGAATTGTCATGAGGACGTGCTTACCATCAGCAAAGGGCAAGGTATCATGTTTTGTTTCATATTGTGAGGCAGTTTGCAACTGGAATTGTTTGCCCAAACTCGCGTCACAAGTGCGCCATCTACTGCCAACACATGAAGAAGAAAAGAAAAAGTAACGACTTGTACAGATGAGGGCACATTTTTTACAGCTGATTGAAAAAATAAGAGCCATATTCTCCTGAACTTGAACGACTACTAACTGTAATTCTTGCAGACTTAAGAGGGGCTTGCACAATCTTCAAAAGGTGACACTTTCTTACCTGTTTTTTTATATGAGATAACCAAATAGTAAATGAACAATAGCAATATGTACAGTCGAAGGACTTCATTTAGCATCAGATAGTATGTCTACTACTAATTCTGTCATTGCATGTTTTTAGCAAACAGCATTTTCTGACCTTGTGTAGGTTTAGGGACGATCACGTGAACTGATAATGGATGTGATGCCATAATAATTATCGTGCAATAAGACAAATCTGTGGTAATTGAAACATAGTGGAACCGCTAAAGTTGAAGCTCTCTGACATTTTACAATTCTGAATTTGATGCAATGTTTAACAAATATGTGCCTATGAAATCATATATGAACAGGATGTAGGAATGTGAAAAAATAAGAAGGCTGAGAATTGTTATGTTGCTCTCAGGTCAGCTGAGAACAAGTGCAAAGAAAAAGCATCAGTTGATGCTTTTTCTTGATGGAAACATCCTGACAGTGGAACAGACTATTACCATTCAGTTATTATGAACATTATTCATTTAACATGTGAAAAAAATTGGACTGTCCCCATAAGAATTGCATTCGACCTTTTGAGGTTCGACACTATTACATTTTCATTATGACAATGGCCATTAAAAAAAACAATCTTGATTTTCAACAGTGAGAATCTTGCTAGTGTAAAAACATCATCCGTTCAAAAATCATTTTTCCAAGCATGAGGCGCCGACTATTGATTAGAGACATTAAGTTCATAATGGAATCGGTTTCAGTGTTTAAATAAATACATACATACATACGTACATACATACATACATACATACATACATACATACATACATAAACAAACATCAATGCTTGGCACTCTTGCATCGAAACATCATGATATAAAACACAGGAAAAATGTTGTCATTCCCACATCTTTTAACACAACACTGAAGCTGCCTATAAAGCCAACTAACAATAAGCTATGAGTGTGTGTTTGTCTGACGATTATTTATAAGGATAGAAATGTTATTTGCATGTTTGTTTATTTATACACCCTATAAAGCAGGATCGCTCCCTTTAGAGAGCCCTGCTGTCTGTATGCATGCTCGGACCTGGGCAGTGCATGAGTAGCATTACTGCACTAACTTCTTCCCAAATAAATTCCCTTCAAATCTTACGCTACTCTTTGCTTAGGTGTATGATCCTCACAAATCAAAAAATATGTATTCATATTTGAGTGACATCAACATGGATATAGAGGCTTGTGGGTCCTTATGAGGCTGTAACATGGGGAAAAAAGTATAACGATACAATACAATACAATACAATACAATACAATACAATACAATACAATACATATTGATCTATATAGCGTTTTAAATAATGTCCTGCTTGGCGCTTGGGACAAAGCCAACTCTTTGTACACAAACACGTCATTTCGATATGACTGACTGATACTCACATTTTGCCATTTTTATTATTGAGGGGAACAAATCTAATGAGAAATTGAGCAAATATAAAATATTTGAAGAAAATTATAATTGTTCTTTGTGTTATTTTTATTGACCATTAATATTGATCTGCTCTGTTTATTTTGTTTTCACATTTGATTATTTGGATGCACTGTAAGTCAAGTACTGAAAAAAAGACACTGAACAACGTTCTAAAATATTTAAATAATGTATATGTAAAATACATTATGAATAATAAAATTATACAACTGTTTGAGGGTCTTTTGTGTTTACGTATCAATCATTTTTATTTAGAACTTACACAAATCTGATCTGTTTATTTTCTTGTCATATTTTGCAATTTGGATAATTTTCTGTCATGTCTTCCAAAGATGAGAAAACCTCAAATACGCTTGAATAAATAGTGCAAAAAAATATATTGAGACAAATAAAATTGTATTGTTTTGTAACATTTACTGTACTCATAATACTAAAATTGTGTCACAGTTATTTACCTCTTACAAGAAAGATAATGTTGGAGCAACCCAAATCACTTCATGGTAAGACACGGATCATGCATTTCAATAAAATATCACACTGAAATGACTGCCTTAACTCATTCACTGCCCGACATGCAAACATTGGTCCACTCCAGTGCCAGGGTTTTTGTCATTGTCACTTGAATTCCAGGACCCACAGAATATTGAGTTTTAGGAAGACATAAACATTCAATACAGCATTAGAAACCTTAGACTTTTAAGTTAGTTAATTCCGAAATTATATGGGTCTGCAGTTATATGAGCTTGAAATTAGGCCGGGTGTCAGAAATGGAATGCAATACATACAGTACATATCGATTTATATAGTGCTTAAACAACAGCTGAAGCTGAAAAAAGCGCTAACATGGACAAAATGGTAATTATGCTCTCCTGTGGAAAAGAAAGAACATTGCCAGAGGCCATGGCCAGCGCTTTATCAGCACCCAAGCATGAAAAAAACAAAACCCGAACAAATGGCGGCCGAGACCATATTTTCAATGTATATATGAGCATAAGTCATTTCTTAAGATGCACATTGATTCGACCATAAAGTGACAAATATGCAAAGATGACTTAAATGCATTTATTGAAGTTTCTCTCAAGTACATTGATAGCTTGAAATCGTGTGCACATTAAGACTAAACAGAATAAATCGACGCAATGTAGTGACAGTGTTAAAACCTCCCAAGGTGAAGTTTGAAATACCCCATGGACATTTTCTCTTTGTGAAAAAGACACAAAAACACAAGGAAGAAAGTCAGTGCTCAAGTAGGCGACTCGTCGTTCGGTAAGTGTTCACCATGTTTCCCTAGAAACAACATTATACATTAAGTTTCAAGTCTAATCAAACACAGCCTCATGTTCTTTCGTTCCAAATTACAAGCGTGTATATTCCAGTTCAGAATAATTTTGACAGTTTAGCAAGTTGCACATGAATAATGCACCTTAATTTCAGGAATTTAATGTATTATTGAAAAGTCCATAAACTAGTTTTGGAAAGTTAAGATACTAGGAATACATCAATCTCTTACTGGTAATGTCCTGGCAGTACTATGAGCAGAAATTAAAAAATAAATTAGTCATGCCACAACTTTCAAATAGAGAGCGAGAGAGAGAGAGAGAATGAATGGCGTTTGAAGAGGAGCGTGTTAGACGTTTTATCTTCACCGTATATCAGGAGGATTGAAATCTGAAATATTTTAGGGCTTTTTAAAACAGTACTTTTAGTTTTCTCCGTTGTTTTTAGAATCACATTGTTGCGAAGATCTTACCGGCTGCACGTTGCTCACTCCTGCCTTAGTCACTTTGATTCGGGTAGAGTACACTGAACTGAATCTTCTACTGGACCTTAGTAACGGCCTCGTGGATGGACTCAGCCACGTAGTTAATGTTCTTGCTAGTCAAGCCACACATGTTGATGCGTCCGCTGGCCATCAAGTAGACGTGTTTCTCCTTCACCATGTATTCCACTTGTCTAGCTGCGGGAAATAACAACGGCAGCAACGCGGGCTGCATTACTACATATGTGTAACGGCAGGAACAGATGCTTTCCATTCTTAGCATAGCTGAGTTCTGCAAGTACTACGAATGCATTCAAAGCGATGTGGTGCATGTCTGCAAATGCGTGCGTACTCACGGTTGAGTCCAGTGAAGCTGAACATGCCAATTTGCTCTGTGATGTGGTCCCAACTTCCTGGCGTCCCCAAAGCCTGGAGCTTGGCTTTCAGCTGGGCTCTCATCAACAACACCCTGTCAGCCATGGTCTTCACATTGTCTTTCCTGGAGTCACACACATAAAATGTTGCATTTGATAATGCAAAACTTTCATAGTCATTGCACCAGATGTTGAGTTTGACAGCTGACCATTCGGCAAAGAGCTCCGGCGAGTTGATTGTGACGGAAACGATGCGAGCGCCCTGAGTAGGTGGGTTGGACCAGGTTGTTCGCACAATTTTCTCCATTTGGGACAGAACTCGCTTCAGGTTATCGGCATCGTGAGCCACCACAGTCAAGTTGCCAACACGTTCATCTAATGGGAATAAGACATTGTGCTTTATTATAAGCAGGTTCCAAACAAAAATGTATTAGCATGTGGGTCTTGTAAAAATAGAGTTTCATGTTAACTCATTCACTGCCATTCCCGAATGTATTCGGGAATTGAAAAGCATGACGTGGAGCACCACTCCCGATTTTGTTCGCGTTTAGTTTTTTCTTTTTTGTTGAAGGGTGCGAATCAAGCTACAGTCAGATCTTTGGCAATGTTTTTCCCTCCCACAAGGGGGCAGCATTTGCCTTTTGTACAGCCACCCCGATTTCCATCGCAGATAACTCTAGAGATAAATAAAATCAACAAAGGTTTTTTTCTGATGAAAGAGGAGAGTAAGATTTCTTACGCTGCATTGAATGATTATTTAGTCTTAAAACTTAATATCCTGTGGGTCCTGTAATTTGAGTGACAATGACAAAAACCCTGGCACTGGAGTGCACACATATGTGTGATATTGTCTGGCAGTAAATGAGTTAAAAATGATTGGTATGAGAGAAATGCAGACTGCAGGGAAAACTGAGTGGAAGCCGTGTTAAAAAAAGACGTTTTTTCATGTACACTAGAGAAGACTGCTGTTAACAATTCTATCAAACACAATTTTTAAAAAATCAGGCTTCAAAACCATGAAAGATTAAGTCTATGCATCTGCTCTTCAAAGCTGTGAGCATGTGAAATACGATTTTAGAAAATACAACACCCTTGAGATCTTATCCGTGACCAGCTCGTAGAAGCAATCTCATGTGTTACATACTATAAAGGCCAAAGTTCTTGGAGAATGACTGGGCGCAGAACATTTCAAAGCCCATCGAGACAAAAAAACGAACAGCCCAGGCATCTTTATCCAGGCTGCCTGAAGCGAATCCTTGATAAGCTGAGTCAAAGAACACAAATAGCTTCCGTCTCTGCCAAAGAATAGAAGAAGAAGAAAAAAAACACAACCATTATATATGCGATGATTTAACAACACGTCAGTGTGAGTTCATTTGAGGAGACCACAACAGTTTCAATACCATCATGACTTCTGCAATCTGCTTCCACTGCTCCTGTGTGGGATCCGTGCCAGTTGGATTGTGGGCACAAGCGTGCAAGACAAAGATGGAGCGCTCTGGGCAGCTCTGAGAGAACGGAAATAGAACCTGGTTAAGTGCGATGGATATTGGATGACACTCAACCAATTTTAGTTTGGACAACAACAAAGAACATTTTTTATGTCTTTGCCACAAAAAGTGGCAAAAAAATAGGACCATATTTTAGCTTCATAAAAATCAAAGCAAACAACCAAAAAATGAACTGTTATAGTTAACTAGATTGGATTTTTCAGCCGACTGTTCTAGAAAACTTGATCTAAATTTCAAATCGTATCAATTTCGGGGATGCTTGACATTGGAGGTGTTGTTTCCTGAGTTAAGGGGATGTGATTTACCTCCAAGTCAGCAAGGAAGCCAGACAGATCAAGGCCTCTCTTCTGTGCATCCCAGTACTTGTAAGGGCGGACAGCCTCAAAGCCAGCGTTGGTGAAGACGCCGTTGTGATTTTCTGTCGCAAATGAGGAAAGTCTCTTTAATGTGTTTGTACTTTGTACACAAGGTCAGCTCAGACAATGTGTCAAGGTGCACTTATCATTGGCACAACCAGTGTTGGTGTGGATGGAGGAGGAGCCCTCCCCGACCCTTTTTTTGTTTGTCTTTAAAACACAAACATATTTTAAGTATTACATTCTCTACTACATTGGTCTATTTTCCATGACATTTTGTGTGTCTGAGTGTGAATTGGATTAAATATAAGACTGGATCTTGATTTTTGATAAGGTTGCGGAATCTATGATCAAAATTTTGTTCCTCTACTTCAGGGGTGTCAAAGTCATTTTTTGCCGCGGGCCACATTGTAGTTATGGTTTCCTCTCGAGGGCCGTTATGAATTTGGGGAACCCATTAGAATGTTTAAATCCATTCAAATATTACATATAGAGCACACAGCAAATTAATGAATAACTCGTTTTCAAATCTGAAGTCAACAATAATGACTTTTATTGTGGTTGACATCCAAAAATATGAAATTTTGGCCCAGATTTTAGCAATCATCATGGAATTTAACAAGTTTGATTTGTTTTCGCGGGCCGAAAAAAATGATGAGGCGGGCCGGATTTGGCCCGCGGGCCTTGACTTTGACACCTGTGCTCTACTGATATACGGAACTGTTGTGACTAAGACAAAAACAGAAAAAATAGCTTTACAGTGTCCTTCATCAAGGCCAAAGAGGCTTTACAACCTTAAATATTCTATGTTTTTTGTTGTGTTGTTAAAGATGGATTTACACTGACACAGTTTAGATTTTTTTTTTGGGGGGGGGGTGAGTGGCAAAATTTGGATATGTGTATGGAATGTTTATGATTAACTACATATCACTGAAGTACTATTGTTGTTAAAATCAATATTCAATGACCAAAATAATATAGTTGAACCCTAACAATGTCTCCCAACGCATGTGGGTATTGTGAATAAGCACAAAACCTTCAGATGTCTGCCAGAAAAAAAGTCAGAAAGAGCATAAAACAATTGAAATGCATTAAGGGTAAATGAAAGTGTTTCTGGAATATTTTGAATATGATATAAATTGATTCTGAACATTGCATACTGTAGCCACCATGCAGTTATTAGTTAACACATTATTTCAGGAGCTTATTTTTTTACCTTGGTTAAATATCTTCAATTGTGATGTACAGGTTTTAAATCACAATTAATCTTGGAACAAAAAAGTTTTTAAACGATCATTTCCGTCCCCCTTAGTGTTTTTTTTTTCAACCTTATGCTTAATGATTCAGATTTGATCTTAGTTTTATTCCCTAGTGCTTTTTACCATCATTGTGACTGCTTTATTTCCTGTATATGATAGTTATCCCATGTTAAGTGCTCTGTTACAGCTTCAGCTGTTGTTAAAGGACTCTACAAACCAATATGGATTGTATTGTATATTCCTCTAACTGTTTCGGTCAAAAAAACACCGGGTTTAAACAGGGTTGTGTGGCCTTTTTATATTCACTGTTTTGTTTGGGCTGTTTCATGAGTCCAATCAGTGTAAACTCAGTTGTAAATGTCTACACTAGTCAATGATACTCAAAAACAAATCAAGAAATAAATCAAAATTTGTCACGTGAATCGGAAATGTAAATGCAGCCCAAGTGTGACTATACCCCAAGTCGGCGCAGACACATAGACTGGTGTCTTTGTGTTGTTGCTTCCATTGTAGAAACGTCTCAGAAACTCTGCTCCCATCTTCAGTGCACCAGTACCCCCAAGGCACTGAACTGCCCCCACCTGAATGGGGCATACAACCAATCTAAAAGAAGCCAAACAGGAAATGTAAAATCCAGTGATTCGGTGCATGTAACTGACCCTGTTCTCCCTGATAGCAGGGCTGCTGTCTCCCAGTGCAATTTTGGATGCTGAGGATCTGAATTCAGGCAAACCCAGGATGGGCAGGTACTCGTGGTTGAGGTTGTCATCGTTGGCGATGATCTTTTCCACTTTTTTCACCACTGGCAAAACCCACGGCTTGCCTTCATCCGTGCGGTAGGCTGCAGTACAAGTTGACAAAACAAAAACATTCAAAATCTGAAAGAAAATAACCAGGAATGTGAAACATTGCTGAATCATAGAAAACCAAATTGAGTAATGGTCAAGTGTACAATGTACATTTTTATCACATTTATTAAATCAAATTAAGGTGCAAGGCTTTTTAGACAATTTTATTCTGAGTATGCAAACAATGTATTGCAACCATCCATCCCAATGTGATTTTAATATGACGTTTTGGCCTATATGTGCCATCTGTCACGCTGCATCTTGTCACAGATGAAAGAATTACAAAGCCGCAGCCTCCTGCACTTAATATAGACTCAGGTGGGAGCAGAAGCAGCAACACAACACAGCCGTGCAAGTTACCACACGAGCCTCTTTTGCAAAGGGTTCAGGATTACTACTCGTCATCTGATTACATGTGACAAAGGTTACACGGGACTAAAACGTGCGGTTGTTTCACAAACAAGCGGGGAACTTGAACTCAAAACTGATTCTGAGTAAAGAGGCCATTGTGCAAGTTAGTATCACTGACCTATGGCATTTGGCATACTGTATTATGTAATGTCACACCAAAAAACGGGAACACATTATCATTATATGTAATGAAGCCAATCTGAGGTGAACATGTGTATGAAATGAAACAGAAATACAAATGAACTGCATAAATTACATGTTCATAAATTAAATCAATGCTGTGTTCCAACTTACCCCCAACGCCGAGGTTGACTTTATGTGGAAACTGGTCGTTGTTGAAGTCCTGCGTTAGCTTAAACACGGCTACTGGTGACGCTTGGGGAACCTCTCTAAACACAGACATAGCTTGAGTGCTGTTAATTTACAATTTAACCTGGAAAAAAAAACAGAATAAACCAAATCAGAAAACAAATTCTGCAACCGCGAGCTGAATGTGATAATCGGAAAGAAAGAGGGAGGCACTTCGCACCGGGTCCACCGATAAAAAAAGAGGAGTCGTACGGCTAGACCAATGGCAATGTAGCCCTGTGGTCCAGACCAATCATACTTGGGCTAAAAGTCCATCGGGGGCGAAGTGAAACAGTGGCGAGGAGGCTGGACAATGGGCATCTATTGTCGCCTGACTGACATGCAGCTAAACCAATCAAATATAGAAAGGCGGGAGTTGTTATTTATCTGCAAGTAACATACTTGGCCGCTAGATAACGCCAAAGCACGTCTTTAAATTGGTTGTATTGTACAGTAAAGTTTTTTTTGGCACATCTCAGGTGATTTTCAAGGTACGTAGTTAGAACTAAAACAAAATAATTTTTTTAGCAAAATTAGTACGCCACAGGGAACCACGTTACTGGCACCTGCTATAAACCGTACTTGAGTGTGAGTGGTTGTTTGGTCATGTGGACTGTGCAAGTGACCGGTTTTCTCTGAGTCAAGAAAATAACGACGTGAATGATCTTGGACCTTTTACTGAGCTTTATTAGACGTTTAGGAGTGTACGTTTTTGAATAATACTTGATGTGCGTTTCCTGAACCAAAGCGAAGTAGCATTCTGTTTCAATGCTCACCAATGGAACAAACTTCTCATAAAATCTGAGAACTGCTCAAAATTCTGGTGGGTCATTCCAGAATTGGAGGACATTTTATGTCATACCTATCATACTTAATAATAAATAATTGTAATACACAAAACTAAAAAAAAAAAAATTTCTGTGTGCATTTACTTGTTCCGAGACCACCACCAACAACAACAAACTAATAGACAAGGATACATGAAAATTGTTTCTAAAATGCTAACTACATTTTATTTTATTTTATAATATACATTTGTGGGGAGGAAAAGATCAAACCAAACATTCGAGGATCAATTCCTTTGTTGTTGTGATGCCTATCATAAGTGTGACGATAACTATAGAATCAGAAATCCAAATGACTATGACATAAATATCGAATAAATCCCAATGATGCAAACTGCAAAGCTCATGTCCCGGTGAGGCACTTGATGTCTTTGGAGAAACATGAGAAAATGTTTATTTTACAGAAAAATGACATTAGTTGACAATATTGCTCTGGGATCAACATTAAATACATTTGAATTTTTAATTACAATCTGAGTTGGGTGGTTTCATTGTAGTTTATCCACAATTGATGAAATCAACGAAAGTATCATAGAATAGAGGATACTTTCCTATTTCCAAGCAAATAGTTTCTGAAAAACTATATTCAGTGACAATAATTACAGCATGTATGAAAAAAAGCTTCTCTTGTATAAGATCTCATGAGACTGAGCAGGTGTCGTTTGAGTTAAGAGCACGTGGTGGTCGTGTAAATTAGACCGGTGGATCCTCATCTGTGGTGTCCTGAGGATACGCACTGAGCTCTGCTATAAACACACTGGCTCCACTGTGCTGTCTGCGCCACTTCAAGTGGTTCATAAATAAAAGTTCCTCACCCCAGCCAGCAGCTTGTTGGTAAGTGTTTCAGTCCTTCCACACGGGAGGCCTGGCACTCTGACGAGTGAAAATCATATCCCTGGATTGCCCGCATTAATATCATGTTCTTGTTTTTACAGCATAAACTACTATAAGAATCACATTGCAAAAAAAATAACATAATAAGCATCATGCCCAGTCAGAAAATATAATTCAAAGTTATTGCTGCTTTTCACTTTTAGTGCATAGAAATAATGTGAGAAGAAGGTCTGTCCTTCCCCCTAATACTGTCGATGCCATGCCCAAAATAGTCTGTGGGATGCATCATCCACTTAAGAAAAATAAATGCCTAAATCAGTCTATAGACGTTATTGTTCTCACAAGGCAATTAAATTGTTGAAGTTAGTTGCCAACCAAAGGGGAAGCACCAGCCTGGATCCATTGATGTAGTCTTCTAAATGAGTTCTCTTGGACGGATTAAAGATGAACCTGTGTTTTGTCACAACTATTATAGTCTGTTCTACAATAAGGTGTGTGCCCTTATTTACATTCAAGTGACTCATTATTTCAGTGTAGTCTGCCTGTCTCAACTGCATGTAACATTCAGGTAACATTGTTGAATATTGCTCCAAAAATGTCTCCTGTCAATAAGTAAGTCTCCACTAATCTGCAGGTGTATAATTATACGCTCCTGGTCACGACTTATCAAATACAAAGATGTATTATTGTTTAAAAGTTCTGATTTGTATTCAATAATTGAGTAGCAGATGACAATGTATTGCAGCACCATTTTTTTCATAGTCCTCTCTGGAAGCGCTTTTACTTTATGGTCACGATTAGTAATGCACAAAAATATAAGTGCATTAATTTTTGATTATGTTTGCTCAACACTTTGTTGATGCTACTTTGGCAGCAATCACATCCTTGAGTCATTGTAAATATTATGCGACAACTTGGCATATCTATTTTTGCCCAGTTCATTGCCATTTTGCCCATTCCCATACCTCATGTTGTTATTATAAGGAATTGAATGGAATTATTCCATTTGAATATGACAAAAAAAACATAGGAAAAGTAGAGTAGTTGATTTCCAGATGTTGTGCCGAAATAAAATAGAACTATTATTTCATTGCTTTTTTAATTGATGTTCCAAATGAAGAAAAACTCATTAAAAAATAAAAATATGAATAAAATAATCTAAATAAGCTATTATGGGCTCTTCTTCGTCTTCATAAGAGATGTTGCACACTTTCCTCAAATATCTCACTCTCGTCAATCATCTCCTCACTGCATTTTGACAGACTTGATGTTTTCATTCTTTTCTACCAGGTGAGGACGTCTGCATAAGCTATCGCTGTCAGCCCTGCAATTATGGGATTTGCGCTTCTGGAACAAGGCTTGGGGGCCCAGAGCGAGGCAAGGGTGTGTGATGTGAATGTACCGGCCAGAGGCCCCCGGGGGCCCAATGATGTGACGTGTGAGTCAGAACAGAAGCCGAAGACAGAAGAGGCCCCTGGCGAAACGATGCCCACAAATGGGAATGTCACATCCAGATCAATGCGTGAATCCCCCGAATATCGACAGGGAACATTTTACCATTCCTCTGACCTGACAATTGACATGGGGGAATATTTATTTTGGAATTAGACACAGGGAAATAGAAAGGGTGTACAAAAAAAGAGGGCGTGGTGCCAAGTCCTTTATCTGTGTTTTGTTTGCATGCAGGTTATCCTTGCCGCTGTGCTACGCTGACACTCACAACACACAAAGGCACACATTGAGGCACAAGACAGACACATTCCAGCCGCCATATCAATGGAACACAAACAAGAGTGTGTGCACACATGCCTTCCGAGGGGGGCGCCGCAGCGCGGCTCACATGTTGCGATGGCCTCCGCGTGTCTTTCTGGGTCAAGAAACTGTGGTGAGTGACCACCTTTTTAGCCACCCGCCTTGTTTGTTCTCTGAAGACAGCGTCATCAATTCTCCAACAAGGAGCGAGACACAGTCACAACACAGGGGACAGGGCCTCCCTATGACTGACTTTACGCCGCCTGACACGTGTGTTTTGGTGTGGGCCTCCGCAAGTATGTGCATGCACGCGTTTGTGGACCCCATTTGATATTGCCACGTGCTTTCAACAGAATTCAGCAGGAATTTGGACGGCAAGTGAATCGATGGTACATATAAAGTGCCATTTATTTTCTTTCTGCAGTATGAGCAAATGCTATCATTTGATAGGCGTTTCGTATCGGAGTCGCCAGTCGTGTGCAACTGATTGTTGCAAAGGCTGATTTTTATTTTGGAAGCAGGGACATTCACAATTTTCATCTGGAATTAACATTTTTTTGTGGTGGGAATCTTTTGAGAATCTACTGCTATATAAACCCTGAGCCCTTCCCTGTGCAATGCATAAAGGAGAAATAAAGAGTGCATCGAAATTGTCTCCATAGGGGAGACAAAACGATCCTAATTGACAAATTTTATGTGGCTAATGGTGCAGTGGTTTATAACGTACAAAACATTAAGAGCTGTATTTTTGGGAAAATTGGGGAGCACATCAGTTTTTTTAAGTGGTATATTAACTTATTCACTGCCAGACATGTGCAAAAATGTGTCCACTCCAGTGCCAGGGTTTTTGTCATTGTCACTCGTATTCCAGGACCCACAGAATATTGAGTTTTAGGACCACATGAACATTCAATGCAGCATAAGAAACCGTAGACTATTTTCTTTCAGAAGAAAAAATAGTTGATTCCTAAATTATATGGGTCTGGAGTTATATGAGCTTGATATGAGGGTGGCTGTCCAAAATACAATGCAATACATACTGTACATATTGGTTTTTCTAGCACTTTAACAACAGCTGGAGCTGGAACAAAGCATTAACATGGAAAAAAAGTAAAATGCTTCCCCCTTGTGGAGAGGAAAAATATTGTCAGAGGTCTGGCCAGCGCTTTATCGGCACCACAGCAAGAAAAACCAAAACCCTATCAAATTCGGGAATGGCGCACAATGTCATATGTTCAATTCCCAAATAAATTTGTGAATGACAGTGAATGACTTAAAAAAGTTAGGTTATTTTTTTATATTTATTTATTTGTTCTTTGGTTAATATGTGTATAACACTCTGTATTGTTTTGTTGGTTTGTAATCCATCAAGCAAACATACAAGAAAAAAAGAAATCATACATTTCAGAAAAAAAACAGACCTTTTCTGCTGATTTCTGATCAACTGAACACAATTGGGACATCGCTCCAAAAATTCAGTGGCGGGCTGTCAGGGCTTGCAAGGCCTTCTCTGCAGGCCTAAAAATATCGGAATCACAGACTATTTAATTATATTTTGTCCATAAATCTTTTAAAATAATTCTATATGATCTTTCAGCTTCCTTTCTCTACCCTTCCCCTGTTGTGCTGCTTCCAGAGGTGTGTTTTCGTATTGAAATATTTAACCAATCACATTTCAGCCATCATTTATTACCAGAGTCAGAAATCTACCTGGACCCTTTGACGATCATTTCTGCAGGCTCTGGAGCATAAGAATCAATGGCAATGAAACAGTTGCTTTAACCAATCAGAGTTCAAGTTGGCAACCTAAGGCCTGCTCGAAGGCGCTGGCAACATCAGCATTTCCGCAAATTATGATTGGCAGGTCATTAGCCAATCATAGTATCACTAGCCGCGAGTGATAAGCGCATACAGGCCAGAACTAGCACATTGTATCGGTAGCAAGCTTGCGTAAGCAAATATATTGCAGTGTTGATTTAATAGTATTTTTGTCAGCCCACAATGACTGAAGGAGGAGAAGAAATTGATTTGGTTGCAGATCAAAGTCAAGGTCAAAGTCAGCTTTATTGTCAAATATGCTAATATGCATGACATACAGCACAGATGAAATTACTGACCCAGCATGCAAGGCACTTATAATTACTTTAACAAACATAAACATGAAAACGCCAATTTGCCGGGAGAGGGGAGCCGCTGCGTGTTCACGCGCCGCCATCTTGGGAAAAAAAAAAATGAAAAAATAGATATACTGTTAAAGCCATTTTCAAGACGGTCTTTTCAAGAAAAAATGGACATCATTAAGCTAGCTCTCTAACTATCTGTCTAGCTAGCAATCTAGATAGCTAAGAAATGAAATGTATTCTTATAATTATTATTAAAGGTCGGTCAATTATTTCCTTTCTAATGGTACCCTCTAGTGTACTTTTGGTAAATCACACCACACTTTTCAGTTTGCATTGATTGAGACGGAGCACTACTGACGGCCTCCCAGATGAAATCCACGGCCCGACACTGTAAAATACCCTTGAAAGTATGTTTAACATTTATTGTACTCTCTTTAATTGAGATAATATCAATAACATAAAACTAGATGTCCACTCCAAACAAAACCTCCATGATGGAATGCAGAATCTTGTGCGGTGATGATCGCTCAATCTGTGCCCAGCTCCAACTCACTCATCCAATCACAAATAGATCGGTGATTGACATTCAAGAAAAGAAGACAGAGAAGATGGAGGCACAAGTCTGTTTTGGCTCAGGATAGTTTTGCCAAACTAGGAATAATCACGACATCACAAGGAATTGGAATTCAAAACAAGAACTCAGCAGAAAATTACTTAACCTACTGACAAGAACCAGTTTATGTTCTCACCGCATGTATCAGTAAATGTCAATGCAGTAGCCGTTCTAGTGAAAAGAAAGATCTTAGCTGCAAAGCAACCTGGGAACGTTGGCACAATTGATAACCAGGAACTCCCGCGCATTACTGAGCAATCAAATGTTCATCACCATCGTATATATTTGATGATTTGATGATGTGTACAGTTCTATTTGTTTTGTATCGCTGTGTTCAACGGGAGATGACAATGATGTTTGGTTAAATTCAATACTTCATTCATGTTTGTCTGAAGGCAGTAAAAAAAGTGAGTAATCATAAGACAGACAAATTGTGCGTTATTCATTGGTGTCCAACAAATTCCTTGACTTCTTGGTGTGTCCTTTGGCTTGAAAAAGAATTTTGACGTGGGAGGTACTTCAAATATAAGGCCCAAAGAGCACGATTCAAAACGTACTGATGAATACAGAAACAAAGACGGGAAGTGGAAGACTCCTATCATTAATTTTGAGCCTCCCACAAAAATTGGATACATAACCAAATATTTGAGAAGAATGAAGTGACCTAACGTTTTGTTACTAAAACTAATAAATGTTACTTACACAGCAACACAAACATTCGTTTCGGGATGGCGAGCGCAGCATTTCCCACAAACGTGTTTACATGTTGCAGTCAAGATATTTTATAGCAACGTTGCCTTTTCCCCCCTTGAGAGCCATTACACAAATGATCACGATGAACTTCATTCAACCTTTTGATTTTGCCAATGTTATTTCAGCACTGTCCAAGTATGGTCATCGGTTTGGGAGAATAAAAAAAAGGTCTAAACATCCTCCGCCACGTCTTTATCTACTTGGCCCGTGTGGCAATCGGAGGATAAACATATTTAGGTTGCACGTTTCCTCCAAAACGACATTCTCAACACTGTAGATCCCACACAGGACAGCCCTTAAATCTCCCTGTTAGCACTCATATATACAAACACACACCTGCTAGGGCAAGGCCGTCTGGGAGAGAATTACAGCAAGCTAATTCATGGGACCCCAGGGAGGGCAAAGGCCAGGGGATCCAGACTGGTCACTTCCTCCTCTCGTACTCTCTAAGTTTGCCATGAACCCTCCTGGATCGCAAGAATAGGGCACTGGCCGTCTGTCAGGAAAGGAACAACAAGTGATCATTTGGGTGTCTCCCAAATCCAATAAACACAAGGAATCTTGAGGAGAAGGGAAAAAAAAGGTAAGCGGGTTAAAGTGAGGGTCCCATGCTCAAGTTGTGGCCTCCCCATTTCCTCCAGAGAGAAGGCGCTGTCATCCGTCACTCGGCCCCAGGCAGCGGTACAATAGTGCAACCTCGCTCCTGGCTACTGACACCATCACATGCGCTGCTGATAAGACACAGCTTCCGGCACTGAGAGCTCAACCATTAATGACAACAAAACAGTTTGGTCCTTTGCCATTACAGTGTTACAATATTAATACTGGGCCGTGACATAAAAGAAGAGTAAAGTTAAATGAAACCAATGTCGTCCATTTTGTGAATACCGTAGTATAAGGCACACCCCCAATGAATGGTGTACAGCAGGGGTGTCAACGTCATTTTTTTGCCGCGGGCCACATTGTAGTTATGGTTTCCTCTCGAGGACCATATGAATTTGGGGAACCCATTAGAATGTCTAAATCCCTTCAAATATTACATATAGATCACACAGCAAATTAAGGAATAACTCGTTTTCAAATCTGAAGTCAAGAATAATGACTTTTATTGTGGTTGACATCCAAAAATATGAAATTTTGGCTCAGATTTAAGCAATCATCATGGAATTTAACAAGTTTGATTTGCTTTCGCGGGCCGAAAAAAATGATGTGGCGGGCCGGATTTGGCCCGCGGGCCTTGACTTTGACACCTGTGGTGTACAGTATTTTCAAAGTTTTTCCATATACAGTGTAAGGCGCACCTTCAATGAATGAAAATGTTTTCTAAATAGACTATAGAGAGATATAAAAGGATTTCAAATATAAGGCACACCACATTATAAGGCAGTACAGTAAAGGCTGGGGTTACATACTACTTCTTCTACAGGGGGAAATGGAGTCGGTGCCTGCTAATAGTATAGTTGCCAGACCTGTTGTGGCTCAATATTACATCGTATATAAGGCGCACCTGTGTATAAGACGCAGAGTCAGCTTTGGAAGAAAATTAAGGCTTTTGAGTGTGCCTCAAACACCGGAAAAAATGGGGATGACAGCAGTGTAAAATTTCAAGCTGCCATGCAACGTCAACAATTCAGAAAACTGATGAGTGGAGAAGAGGATTAATGCTGAAGGCGTTTGCCTTTTTTTTGCAACACATGAGTGTTAAAACAAAAAAAAAATCTGTTTGAGCACTTAATACTGACAGTATCAAAATTATTTTCGACACTTGTATGATTGTTCAGATTGTATCTCGCTGAGTGCCGAATGCGTGTGAATGCTTGCAAATGTAGTAAAAGTTGGGTTTTCGTCAGCACAAAACAGCACAAAGCATTCCCAGTGAAATGTTGTGCCAGTATTTTATATTTTTATTGTTGTAGAAATTTAGATACCTTCCCAAAATAATATATTTATTTCATTCTTTGTGTTTTTTTTTAATTCATCAGCAGATTAATTGGTTAGCAAAGTTTTATTCTGTCAAATATTGGACTCGGGGGCGGCCCGGTAGTCGAGTGGTTAGCACACCGGCTTCACAGTGCAGAGGTCGCCGGTTCACGTCCCGGTCCGGCCTCCCTGTGTGGAGTTTGCATGTTCTCCCCGGACCCGCGTGGGTCCGGGTCCTCCGGTTTCCTCCCACACTCCAAAAACATGCATGGCAGGCAGATTGACCACTCCAAATTGTCCCTAGGTGTGAGTGTGAGAGTGACTGTTGTATGTCTTTGTGTGCCCTGTGATTGGCTGGCAACCAATTCAGGGTGTCCCCCGCCTCGTGCCCGAAGACAGCTGAGATAGGCTCCAGCAACCCCCGCGACCCTAATGAGGAATAAGCGGTACGGAAAATGAGATGAGATGAGATGAGATATTGGACTCGGCATTGACCTTAAAGAATTCATGTCGGTCAGGCCCTAACAGTGGTAAAATTTGTTGTTCCAGTTGCATGAAACATACGAAAAAAATAATTAGTTCGATAATGTCCATTAAATCTCCTTTCAGCTATAGTTAAGCGCTTGATCTACACAAAATAAACCTGCAAATTAACAGCGCAAGGTGGCAAATGCTTATGTTGGGCAGCTTTTACAATTGTGGTAAAGGACGTTAAACACCTCTTGCTTTACACGATACATGCCATAGAAAAAAAAGTTAAGCAACTGTCTCGTCTGGTGTCAGTAGTCTTCAAACTTGCACAAATTGCTGAGTGGACAATCGGATTGTCATGAAATAGATTTCAGCAGAGTATTAGATAGGAGTACACCTGCCATTCTGTAAAAATATTTCCACTTTAACAGCTTTGTCAATCAAACACGTGGAGACAAAGCTGGAACTAGTCAAAACCTGTTCAGCAACGTCTGGCAAGCCACGATTTTTTAAGTGCTCAAGCAGCGAGTGAATTGAGGGAATGATTGAAATTTGACTACTGAGTGGGTGTAAAGTGGTGATGCTGAATAGATGGAAGCTGCGTCTTATCTCGTACATAAAATGGCAGCAGCACAACGACCTCTGTGTGGGCCTGACCCAGGAGACTTATCTCGCCATGATTCGGCGATGAAGATGATCTATTGGCGGTGGGTATGGCAAGCAGCTCCTTGACACTCTGACGAGGAGTCTGGGTTTTGTTACAGGCAGGAAACAGACTCTTCCGCTACGTAAACAAGTTAGCTCCCCTGGTCGGCACTTGTGGGGAGCGGGGGTAGGGGGGTGCAAGGTCAGTGTTGGCACGTGAGGACCACCTAAAGATGGCCGCTTGGTCGCCTGCCTGTAATTAATAGCCGCCATTTTAAATTGACGATAAAATGGAGGGTTAGTGTAACTGGCATCAATATGGAGTCATTGGTTGCCATGACAACAAAAAATATAATAATAATAATAATAATAATAATAATAATAATAATAATAATAATAATAATAATAATAATACATTTTATTTCTAAGCGCCTTTCAAAACTCTCAAATAATTTATTTGGGCTTGTGGTTTTGTGTTTAATGTTTCTATGTTTCTATGTTTCTATGTGAATCTTTGTAATTATGTTTTCCTTAAAATCATCAATGCTTAATTTGGAATATTTTGTCATGGATCACTTCCGTTTCAGTGTCACATGTTTGCAGGTGGATAGAAATCGCTAGGGAGAGAGACATTAAGAGACAAATCGCTATAGAGAGACCCAAAACGATACCGTCTGTACCACATCATTAAAGTTGATCTAGGTCCACGCAGTACGTTAATAATTACCTTATGTATGTCTTGTCCAACAGATTGTAGTAATGTTGATTGTTGTTTTAAATGTCTTTTAGTGTTCACGGTGTTCCACAATAAACGTTTTGGACATCAGTATGAGGTGTCATCCTTGACTGGGGTATAGATACAGTTAGCTTTGAGCTAAGTCTTCTTTTCATAATTTCTATCTAATTTATGTGTATATTCATAAACCATGAATGTAATGATTGTTAAATGCATTAAAGAAAAGGAGATTTGCCTCTAAATGTAAGTTATTTTTAAATGCAACCTTAATGCTGTATTTTACACAAGCTTGGTGTCCATTTGAGCGTTGCTCACTCGTTGCTTTAACACTCAATAAACAGCTTTAAATAAATATTTTATATCCACTGGATTGGTGTGGGTGTGTTTTGACAACTATATTCCATTCAAATCAGAAGAAAATCGTTGGTTCAAAAAGTTCCAAAATGACATGAAAATCCTGAAAAATCACCCCTGAATCTGGTTTGAAAACTACGTGTTTATGTTCACATTTCAGAGTATCATTCCACTCTCTGTTTTAATGGTTCGTTTAAGGGCTAAAAAGACACGTTTGTAAACCGCAGCAGGGTCTAATCTAAACAGCATCTCGTCGATGGCGAGCGGATGAGATTAAGCCATCATGCTTTCCTTTTCTTTCCACACGGTTTGGGACCAATGGACTCTCGGAGCCTGGCGCCTGCACTTGGGACACAGTCGACAGGTAAGACTAAGAACAGAGGTGTCCCCTTTCAACAAACACGCCCCCACAGCCCCCCCAACTCATTGACACGTCGTTACAATTCCGATGTTTATTTAAGTGTTTCGGACCGGAGTCAAACTTTCAAATGGAGTCGACAAAACGCTATCGGTAGACGCATTATTACATTTTATAACTCTTTTTTTTACGTCCAAAATGTGACGAATTGGAAGGAGAGCGCTTAATCCCTGGGCATTCTGAAAAACAAATAAAACTTTTATCGCGTACTTTAACATTCAAAACACAAATACTCTTGGCAAAATAATATTCATGTTTCACAACATGCAACATAATGTTCAAATTTTGAGTAAAATGCTGATGAAAAAAATCATGTCTCAGGAAAAAAAATCAATTCAATTCAAAGTTGTCGTGTTCATCATGAGACAGAATAAATTTCAAGTTAATAATATTAATAAATTATAAATAGACGTTTCAAGTCTAAAATACATTCTTGGACATCCTTTTCTGGAGTATTTCGTACTCCGTTTAAGAGTTATTATCTTATCCATTACAGCCAATGCAGGAAACAAAGATATGCCTAATCTATTGTGGTATAAAGGGACTATTTGGATGGAAGGGGGTTGTCATTCGGCACATGATAAACACTTTTTCAACTTGTTTATGAATAATTAATGAGGGGTTGCGTTTTCTCGGTTGATTTATGTTGCTAAGTTTCTCTTCTTGCCTTATTTCACTATACAGGCTCTCTTGTTGCTGAAAAAAACTGACTTTAATAGAAATACAAATCCACGATGTTTGTGGACATGCTGGAGGCTATCCCAGATATTGGCAGGGGACACCCTGAACTGGTTGCCAGCCAATCATGGGGCACACATTGACAAACATTCGCCCTTGAGTACAATTAAATTGTTCCAGTTGAATTGAATGCGGTTGGAATCTATTTTTTTTTTTTTTTGTCTTTGGCCATAGTATGACAGACAATTACGATAATAAATATAGATTTTTAGGAATGGAACGATGTACCTTTTTTAAGGCCAAAGGCGACTATAGATGAAAAGGTTTCTTCAGCCGTACTTCTTTCAAAGAAATAATCTTTCAAAGAAGTACAGATGACGGCTGAAGAAACCTTTTCATCGATGGACCACTCCTGTACGACTGAGAGCTTACACAGACGAAGGGCGACTATATTTAACATGTTGTTCGTGGTCGTGGGACACGGAGAGCAAATATATTATTTCCAAAGCACCGTCTGAGAATATCAAGTCATTTTCAATCGGGAGTTTTTTTTCATGAGGTTAGTAATTGCAAAGGGTTGGATCTCTATCAGTCCCTTCAAGCAGAGGACGGCATCTTGGCTCATCCAACTCTTTGTCTCATAACTACTTTGAGCCAACCAAACAGGATCGCCGCCCCCACCATTTCTCTCCCACATCGCCCTGCAGTCATCGACGTGCAACCGAAGGAGAGTGATGTCTCCACAGACTGTCTTGTGTTGAAAGAAGAAGAAAAAGCGCACTTTTACGCACGGAACTTTCTATTTGGACGCGTAAATATTTTTATTTTCTACCGGTGGACACCATGCTCCCCAGTCCAGTGATAACATCCTCTAGTACGCCTTTTTCAGTCAAGGACATCTTGAAGTTGGAGCTGCAGCAGCAATCACAAGAATTTCAGTTCGTCTCTTGCCTTTCGGGTCTATCCGGCGCGCTCCCGCTGCAAACCGGGGCTCTCCAAACTCACTCGCCGCCCTCTTGCATGTTAGCCCGCCGGGACAGCCCGAGTCCAATCAGCTCGGAGAGCGACGAGAGAATGTCTTATCTCGGGGCGCTTGCCGGACCCGACCGCCTGCACGGGGAGTCCGGGTTGGAGATGTACGGCAACCCGTCGCATTTGCACCCAGTGGACCTGGAAGTGGAGGAAGACCGAGACTCCAGTGAGTTCACCCTACAACTTTTTGAGTCAATCTATTTCTGAACGTTTGTGTCATTTTTAATAACATGCAAAATTCATTTCAATTTGCGTTCTCGGATTCTCTTTTTGCACGGTTCGTCAAATTTGATCAAAACAGTGACACGCCCCATTCAAATAAATGAACGTGCTGTTCACAGAAGGGAAAAATAAACCAACTTCATTCTTGAACTGAATTAAAAAAAATCACGTTTGAAGCTTTCACAGAGGTTTCTAAACGTTTTTCCTCATTTTGTTGTATCTGCACTGTATCGAAATGGCAGGAAATACATCTAATGTTTATCATTTGAAATAAATCACAATGTGAACAATCGTGTGCATATTTTCGATTGTAGTGCTCATATTTTTGGGATTTATGAAAGGAACGTGAGTACCGCCCGCGCCATTACAACAATGCATACCCAGAACCATACGATAATGAGCATACATTGACCTTCACAATTAGCCAACATCCTTTGTTTTATATCTAATCAAATTATTAAAGTACATATAAGGTGACCATGTGAATGACATTTGTCAACTAAACACTGTTACCTACGCATAGATTTTAAAATTCATAGAAATTGGAGTAAACTATACGAAACTTTTGAGTGCCACCAAATGACAGAGCAATTTCATTGTACTGTATATGTTAAATCCTGTTTCAAGCTATGGATTTTGGATGGATGGAGTTGCCTTTATTAGTCTCGCAGTGGAGAAATTTACATTTCACAACATATCACAATATGTGATACCTTTGCATGTTAATTAAGTGCTTTGTTACAGCTTCAGCTGTTGTTAAAGCGCTATATATAGTGCTTTAATACAATACAATACAACACAATACAATACAATACAATACAATACAATACAATACAATACAATACAATACAATACAATACATATTGATTTATATATAAATCAATATGTATTGTATTGTATTGTATTCCATTGTATCAATATTATATATGTGAACCATGTTATAACATGTTATAGGTATAAGCGTCACGGTTAGATTTAAATTTGCTTGAGATTTTGAAAACAGGTGGAAAGTGGGTCGAATGGCTAACACGTCCGCATAGTGCAGAGGTGCAGGGTTCGAATCCGGCTCCGACCTTCCTGTGTGCCTGGAGTTGCACACTTTAAAGTCTAAATTAAAGCGAGGTGCGTGGTTGAGCGCGAATGGATGTTCATCCCTGTGTGACCTGCAATTGGTTTGCAACCAGTTTAGGGAGCCCCGCTCATGCCTTAAGAGCTGGGACAGGCTCCAGCACGCCTGCGACTCGTGTGAGGACAAGCTAATTAGAAATCAGAATCAGAACGCCATTAATAGCCTCACAAAGGGCAAATTTGCAATCTACAGCAGCATAATTGAAAGGTTTGTGCAGGGTGGGGGTGAAAGGAAAAGAATGTATTCGATGCATAATAGAAATGTATTTTGATAGATAGATAGATAGATAGATAGATAGATAGATAGATAGATAGATAGATAGATAGATAGATAGATAGATAGATAGATAGATAGATAGATAGATAGATAGATAGATAGATAGATAGATGGAGAGAGGGAGAGAGGGAGAGACAGTACGATATGTAGATAATTATAAATTAATATATATTGTGCTTTATAATAATAATAATAATAATAATAATAATAATAATAATAATAATAATAATAATAATAATAATACATTAGAATCATAAGCGCCTTTTATTAATATTTGATTATTTCCATGGGTCGTCTCACAGAGGTCGGCGGTGTGTCGCGGGGAGAGGAGGCCGACAAGCCGCCGGGCAAGCAGCAAAGGACCAGGAGGAAGCCCCGCGTCCTCTTCTCTCAGACTCAAGTGTTCGAGCTGGAGCGTCGCTTCAAGCGGCAGCGTTACCTGTCCGCCCCGGAGAGAGAACACCTGGCCGGTTCGCTCAAGCTCACCCCCACGCAGGTGAAGATCTGGTTCCAGAACCGCAGGTACAAGTGCAAGAGACAGCGGCAGGACAAGACACTGGAGATGGCCGGACATCACCACCACCACCATCACCATCATCACCCATCGGGACCCCCGCCTCCTCCTCCACCGCCCAGGAGGGTGGCCGTGCCGGTGCTGGTGCGGGACGGCAGGCCCTGTTTGACTGGATCGCCTACTTATAATACTTCCTACTCCGCGGTGGGTGCCCCGAGCGCGTACGGCTACAACGGCTACCCGGCCTACAGCTACAACAACTCGGTGTACACTAACACTTACTCTTGTAGTTTACCCTCTCTGCCGGCCTCCAACAGCGCCGCAAACGCCTTCATGAACATGAATTTGGGACCCTTAGGCGCGCAGACGCAAACCCAGTCCGCGCAGGTGGCCCCTCCGTGCCAGGGAACTCTGCAGGGGATCAGGGCGTGGTAATGCACCTTTGGACGCACAGATTGGATCTACTTTTGGGAAATAATGGCCGTATTCTGAATGGAGTGCAACCGAAATGTAGAGGGTTGACTGAAATAAATGCAGTTGCCTTTTTTTGCAGTGCGGACGAAACATTTAATGACTGAACGTTGTCAATGAAGTTGCTGTACAGCTGAAGTCTGAATTGAACGCTTTACGCAGTGAATTGCCACAAGACAGGATGTTGCTCCTGAGGCAGCATCTTTTGGATCTCTTTATTTTTTATTGTGATATATAGGCTAAACATTGTTTGTCCTTCACAACATGCACGTAACATTTTTTTGCCATTGACTTAATGGATTACTTATATTTATGGCCACATAGTTCAATAAAATGATAATGATGTATGTGAAATCATAAAATGAGAACAGTAATCATTTCTAAATTTTATTTTGAAGGTGTTTGAGTGTGTATTGAATTACTCGACATGCAATTTTTGATTTATCACAGCAAACAGATATTCATTATTGATTATTCACAAATTTACTTAACTTCATGTAATATAATCAAAAAGTTTTTTTCTCGTCCTTTTATTCATTTAAAAAAATCATACAAATATTTTGGGGCGCGGGGCACTCTTAAAGGAAATGCAAATGCCAATCTGGCCTATACCACCTTAATTTTCATTTTGTATTTAATTAATAATGACCACATAACCATAAAAAATAACATATCGTTATTATATTTACTAATTCACTTTTTATTTGCATGACGTTCGTCACTTGACTGCGTGACTGACTACCTTATTATAGGTGTCTGGATGATTTGGACGACATAGTGTAGTTGCTTACAATAAAGTTCAGTCGAAAAAAATCATTGGGCCATCATTATTTCAGAAATGCTTTTTGACCATCCCAAAACCCCATTAATTTCAATATAAGTAAAATTCAGCAGCAATATATGTGAAGTGAGAACTTCTTATTTATCCAGATTTAAATGATATAGTTTGGAGTAAATTAAGTTCACGATATTTTTTATTTGAAGCAAGATATAGGAAAAACTGCCATTTTAGTGCTCGTGTTGTCCTAAGACTTTTGCGCGATCACGCGTCTACATTAAAATGCCTTGAGCTACCTTTTTTTAATGACACTAATCTTTAAATAGTGTTATGGTGTCTTTCCTGTGAGAACGTTCCAAAGGGGTATTTGCTCAGACGAGAACCAGAAACTTGGAGAATGTACTTCCGGCCAGGATTCACGGATAGACATTAACCAGACAACCTCACACGATGCATTAAAAAATGTAAATAAAATGATGGCTCAACATGCAGTTCCACGTATCAATCCACATACTCCTCAAATAGGTGATTAGAACATTCACGCTCGTGTGTTAATTAAAGTCCATTACGTGCATGGATCTCCTCCTCCGTGCAAGCTGTCACTAATGGAGGCAAATGACAACATAAACAGAGAGTTTGTCTCCATGATGGACACTCACTTCCCCCTAGTCCTAGCGTTCGCCGTGCGCAGCGGTGCTATAGTGTAAATAGAGCTGGCGACAGGACGGCGGTGCCTGAGGACGCAGGCCGGACGACGGCGGAGTGCAGCGATCGCTATCTGCATGCCTCCAAAGATAGCAGGAGCTCATCGGAGTGAGGTGGGGTCCTTCGGACAAAAGGTTCCCATGGCAACCGCTCCAAATACTTAAAACACACACACACACACCAGAGCACTTCATTAGGGCTGAGGGACCTTTTACCTCTCAGGGGTCATTTTATTAAGTCCGAAAATGGCCATGTCGCCTGTAGTAGCTCTGTGCAAAATGTCCCATATTTTTTTGATTCACACATAATTTGCATTTGATTAATATCCAATATAAATTAAAATTATTCTTGTTGTGTGTGTGTGTGTGTGTGTGTGTGTGTGTGTGTGTGTGTGTGTGTGTGTGTGTGTGTGTGTGTGTGTGTGTGTGTGTGTGTGTGTGTGTGTGTGTGTGTGTGTGTGTGTGTATTCTGACCATTTTGGAAATGCGACTCAATTGTTTGTTCAGTGCTTTTTTCGTCTTCACTTGCCCCGTGATAAGATGGCCACCAGTTCAGGGTTTTCCTCTGCTATTGACTAAAGACAGCTGGGTTAGGCTCCAGCACCTCTCAGCCCGCCCCGACCTCCGTATAGGGGAATAAGCTTTGAAAATGGATAGATGTATAGTCAGAATTAAAAATGCAAGAATCCTCCTGGCAGAGTGACGCAGATGCTTTCATCCACTGGCTACCTCACGGAGGCGCTATTTGTTCCTTACCACAGGCCATCATATTTCAGTCGATATTGCTTGTATCGAATTCTAAATATAAAGATCAAGTCAGTGCATTTGGCACGCTAAAATGTGAGAATAAACATTTTTGAAAGTGATATGTGGGAAAAAAACACCATAAGAACGTATATTTTCAGTATAGTGTTTTAAGGACAAAAATCACATTACCACGAGGTTTTACACTACAGGGTACTATGAAATAAAAGGCTCTCATAAAAATGAGGCGAGGTTTTTTTATTTAAATTAAAATACAAAAAAATAATGGTTTTGCTCAATGCAGGAGAAGTGTATTACATAGGCATTCTACTTACGGGGTCACCATTACACGGTCCATTCATATTGTACTTCTAAAATTGCACTCAGTGGATACACCGAATAAATAGCATATTTGGACACGTAAGCTAAAATGCATATTTGTCTGCTCGTCGGGTCAACATTTGTAACTATTTTATTATCTTCATTATCAATGTGTTTTCAAATTATTATGCATATGTGGTACACATCACACATCTTGATTATACTTCATTATATATAACCATCAATATTATAAATATTGCCCTCTGCCCTCACTGCGCAAGAGTGACTGTGGCATAATTGAAAATTTTCTGTTTACTGGCTTCAACTTCGACAGGTCACCGTCTATAAATATTTTGATTGAAAAAATAAATAAAACGCCCATGCTAATATGGCAACAACATTTAAAGGGAGGTTTGTGTCAAACAAATACTGCCTTTTCCGCGGTGTATAAGGTGCACCACCAATGAATTTTATTTTATTTATTTATTATTTATAAATATATTCTAAATGAAAATATTGTGAATTTTATTTATTTATTTATTTATATTTATTTCATTATATTTTCAATTATGTATTTTCCATATATATGGCACCGGACTGTAAGGCGCACCTTCAATTAATGACAAAGGTTTCTCAAATATAATATATCATTATATAAAAGTTTTCCTAATATAAGGCACACCGTATTATAAGGCAGTAAAGGCTGGGGTTGCGCACTACTTTTACAGGGGGAAATTGAGTCGGTGGCTGTTGACAGCTGTTGCGAGACCTGTTGTGGCTCAATATTACTTCAGATATATGGCGCACCTACATATAAGGCACATGGTCATCTTTTCAAGAAAATATTTTGCGTGCGCCTTATACACTGGAGAATAGAGTACTTGATCTTTTCGACTGCCGTTTGTAGGTGTTCCAATTGGTCGTCATCAGATAGGGGGCGGGACTTTGGAGAAACGGCGTTTCATGGTTCAATTGTGCTGCTTTGACCCCATCTCACAGACTCATCCAGGAAGATCTTTTGGCTCGTTCCAGAAACATTTAGCAGATAACATCAGTACACTAGGGAATGTAAACATTTACAGTGAAACCTCAAGACCTCTATACTTAACTATATTCCCACCCCTATGGGGACATCACATCCATCACAATGGAAGCAAACTATCGCTGAGGCCTGTCTTCTTTCTCCAACAGATGACTCCTTTCCACACAATTTGAAGCCATACAATCAAGACTCTTTCTTGTCTCCGTCATCAAAAAAAGAATCACAGTTGTATGAAGGAACAGGTAAATATTATGAAAAAACCTTTCTGCATCTTCAGCTTTTGCTATTCAACCGATTGAGATTTCAGAATCACAAAGGCAGAATAAAAGTAAACAAACTGATGTCCCGGTTTTGTTTGTTTGAGGGGTCAAATGGGAGAGCGTGTCTCCAAAAGCTCCAAAGTTCTCTTCAAAGCAAGCAGAAATGACCAATCGAAATGTTTGTAAGAGGAGGTATTAGCGCAGAAGGCTGAAAATGAAATGGTAACCCATATGAAGGGACCAACTGATAAACGAGAGATTCAGGCCCCATTTACTGTCATGTACTCACACATTCAGTGCCTAAATTGTATTTATTTTTTTATTCATTGAAAAGCAGATATGTCATGATTAATAATATGGGGAAAATGTTTGGAGTGTTTCTTGGGCCTTGTAGTTCATCTGTGCGGTATGTCATGCATATTAGCATATTTGACAATAAAGCTAAATTCGACTTTGACTAGTTGTAAAAGGGACTCCACCAGGAAGTGAGATTCTGCCATGGACATGTAAAGAAAATCAGGAAAACGTTTTATGTCATATTTGTGCCCTTTTGGGCCTTTGACTTATAGTTTTATACAATCTCCTGCCTCTCAGTTTGAAAAACGAAGCCTGAGGAAATGAGGATTTTAGTCATTTTTGGGCTCCGACCACAGCTTCACATTTGGGTTTAGAGGTATTCCTAACTCTCTTTGCTCATTGAGTAGAACAGAATCATCTAACCCCCTCCCCCCCACATGGAAGTTAGACATAGACACACAAATTTGCTGAATGCCTGAAAAAAATGTCTCAACGTTTGCAGGAAGACTTATGGCTGACAGAAAAATGTCCCTAGAAGGGTTTTGTGTTACACGTATGAAATGCATTTTTTTCATCATCAAGGTATGGTATTAAGACAATGTAGGAGTTAATATGGTTGCAAAGATTTCGTCAAAGCAGTTAGAGGTGACAAGAACTGGAACACACAGCAGCTCAGCTAATTTGACAGAGGACAGCTTCCTTTTCAAGATCAAGTTCTAAAGGACAGGGAGGTCTGTTTCCTCTTTGGTGTCCCTGACTGCACCTGTGTTGCTTTACAACACACGCGCGCAAACACACACACACACACTGCACTTGGCACACGAGCGTGCACATACACGGGAGCTGTGTGTTGGGTCTTAAATTCCAGTCTTCCAATGAAGATTTAATGACCTTGCGCACATTTTCAAAGAGAAAAGAAGCACGGGTGTGAGTGGGAGAGAAAGTGGGGGACACCTGCGTTCATCCAGAACATTGGTGCAATGTTACACACACTCCCCAAGGGTTCATACTCCTGGAGGCCAATATTGCACAAATGTGTATTTTTTCTGTTTTGGCGATGTGGGGGGGTGTTGGGTTGATGAAACTGGGTTTTAGTAGTATAAGTCGGTTGATAATACAGAACAGTGTACGTCAAAGTGGCCAATCAAGGAAGAACTGAAACAGAGGGATTCATATTCGAAAAATTGCTTTTGTGTGTATGGATGTATGTGTGGGTGAAAATATGAAGTCATCCACAGGTGCTCGATAGGAGGGATTTTGAGCAGACGGTTGAATTTCCAAAACATAGGCTCGTAAGCGTCCACAAGGGAGTGTGTGGATGTCCATCTGACAGCCCTTTGTCAACACTTTTTCAATGAAGATACTGTACATAAATGTGTGTGTGGACGTGCTCGTTTCAATGAAGAAAAAAAAAGGCATTAGATTCCATTAATTACATTAAATACCAGACCGCATCGGAAATTTGGTTGACGCTTTGGCATACCAAAGGACAACTTAATGGCATATTTTTACTCAGCTCGAAATCACTGTAATTTGTATTTTTTTCCATATTCCTGACAATTAATATTTTATGAAAATCTAAAATTATTTTCACAGCAAATCAGTATTTAATGATTGTTCCCTTCATCCTTCTATGTTGTGCACTCGTTGATTTTCAGTTTCTTTGCACTAAAGACACATTTAATCATGCACCATTTGCCGAACTCCACAGCTTTGTTTTTTTTCTTGAAGAATGTGTAGTTTCAATCTTAGGCTGTAATTTATGTATCACACTAGCATAGATGCATGCTTGTTTGACCATAAAGCTAAAGCATTAAGAAAAACATAGCAAGCAAAAAAATTGGGATGATTTATGAGCGTCATCCACTGCTCACAATGTATTTTTAATGAGTGCATTTCAGAATCAGTAAGAATGACAGCTTGCATTGACTCAACGTCGGCACAATAGCAAAATTTTCCACCATTCCTTATTAAGCTGACACTTGATTTTTGGGGCGCAACCTTTTCCATTCCATGTAACAACCTGTACCATCAAAGAGGACATTAACACACTCCGTAGTAGCAGTGACAGGAACTAATATGAGCCTTAGAGCAGCCGTCTGCAAGACAAGGCAATAATGGTGAATAGCTGACAAGTACGAGGGGGTGCCAATGGAAGCCTCACAGAGCAAATTTTGCCAACAGGCTATGAATCACATTTTTACGTGGAAGCAATTGAAAATAAATTAAATATTAAGATTGAGACAGATATAGCGTCTTGCTGTGAATGTTTTAAAAAAATGGAGAAAAAAACATGAGGGCAGGCAAATAAAGGGGTGGTAGTAAAATCCATCAAATTTCCTCAAAATATTTCGGTGCAGACTTGATTATAATTATTTAAATGACTGTTTGCAGAATTCCAATTTCCCCATAACTTTGAACTGTAAATTTGAATGACTACAGTGAATAGCAAATTTGAAATATTGAATGGGTTTCATTAAAAAAAAAAAGAGATCACATGACAAGGTCATTAAAATAACACTACTGCCCTCCACTGGTGACAAATCGTGTCCTCTACTCAAACAATTCGAATGCTGTGTGACATTTCTTTGACCCCACGTCATAAATCACAATGTGCGTAATCAGCAAATGGCATTTTAAAAATCTCTTTCTGGAAATGCCTTTCTGGCTAATGGGACATTGGAGATGGATCTTGGGGTGGTTTCGTGTGCTGTGCGTGATAAGCTGGCTTCATCTCGGGCCGTCTACATCTCCGCCTCCATCTGCTGCACTCGCCTCTTGTCGTGCTGGTGCTTGGTGAGCCCGTACTTGAAGAACTCGTACACGGACCAGCTGATGGCCGTGGAGGGCATTTGGTAGATGACTCTCGCCTGCACTCCCTTGAAATAGCCACGCAGGCCGCCCAGCCTGTAAACCGTCCGGAAGGCGTGGGCCAGGCCCGTGATATGTCTGTGGGCTCCTTGGTTGGCCGAGAGGGAACTGAGGGCGAGCGACTCTTGAGTGTTGAGGAGGGTCTTGCAGACGTCCAGTGGCGTGGTAGCAGCGGCGGCCAGGGCCCCGGCCAAGGCCCCGGACAGCATGTGGGATGAGGGGTTGTATTGTCTGTGGGGGTTGAGCAGCTCCTGCAGGTATTCGTAAGTCATGAAGTGGAGCGCTTGGAAGGGTATGTTCATAGTCAGCTGAGTGGTGTAGCTGCGGTAGAATGCGCGGGGGCCTTCCTTCTGCCACACAGCGCGTATGCAGTCCAACGCGCCGCGGTACGGGGAGTTATACATCTGCATGCGCTGCTTCACAACTAGGGACGATCACAAAGATGTCCGGGGTGGAGAGGGTCGCCGCAGGATGTTGAAGACCAGAGGGGTGAGGACAAAAAGAAGAAAGAAGTGAACAATCTAGAGAAAGTCACTACTTTACGTCGCCATGTTTCTTTTTCTTCGATTTTCTCTTCTAATTCCTCCACTTCTAACTTTTTGCAGTTCTGGGCCCCAGGATCTTAATAGGGGGTGAACGATTTTGAAGAACTCGAATTGCAATTTAATTATGCTTTCAAGGTCCTTTTTGCAGTTTTTTTCTTTTATCCAAAAATATTTTCAGAATTGATCCCACCCCCACAACTGTTCCTTGGTGTGACAAATCCCAGAAAAAAAAATCCTTGAATTTTGAAGGTTTGCTTATATTCACTCATTCACTGCCATTCAAAAATGTATTCGGGAATTGAAAATATGATGGAAAGCGCCATTCCCAAATCTGTACGGGTTGTTTTTTTTCATGCTTGGGTGCCAATAAAGCGATGACCATGCTGCCCCCCTTCGGCAGGGGGGAAGCATTTCCCATGTTAACACTTTGTTCCAGCTTCAGCTGTTGTTAAAGCGCTATACAAACCAACATGTAGGTATCGCATTGTATTTTGGAAAGCCGCCCTCCTTTCAAGCGCATATAACTCCTGACCCATTTAGCTTAGGAATTAACTCTTTTTTCTAATGAAAAAAGAAAGCCTAAGGTTTCTAACGCTGTATTGAATGTTTATGTAGTCCTAAAACTCAATATTCTGTGCGTCCTGGCATTTGAGTGAAATTGACAAAAACCCTGGCACTGGAGTGACACGTTTTTGCACATGTCTGGAAGAGAATGAGTTAAGATGATATGAAAGTTTAAAAAAAAAAGTTCTGTACCTTCCGATGGATTCATGGCTGCATCGTGAAGCAGCGTGGCCACACATCCGGCTGCTCCTGCAATTAACACGGCTCAGACATTAAAATGATCTCAACTAATTAAGGGCCATTCACAAAGCTTACTGACTGCTGGAAAGAAGTTGGAAAATATCAGTCGGGAACCATTGCTAATAAACAAATACAGCATTGTTTTGTGTGACTCAGCAAGTTGTCTGGTCATAAGTGACATCTAGTGGACAACACCGTTCATTGATACACTCTGAAGAAAAAAAGAAAAGCCAAGAGTTATTTGGAGGGGAGAAAGAGGACTTACCCAGCCTCCCAAAACTCTGGAAAGAGGGAAGAGAGACGATAGGGAAAACATAGAAAAAGTAATAATAGCATTTACTACAAGGATGTCCACGCATGGGAGTGAGTCAAATCTAGCTTGAATTTAGCTACTGACAACAGTTGCAATGAAAATGCAACATCCAATCAGATGCTAGCGTGTTATTGCATGTACTATTGGACCAAGATCGTCAAGGGACTTTGGTATGAAACATTGGTATAGTTATGCATCATCATACGGTACGGTCTATCTGTATAATCGTTAAGTTTTTGGGTACCATTAGACAAATGGCTGTTAGCGCCGGGGTGGATCACATCACCCAGAGTCTTTTTGAGTTTCTCATAGCTGGCAAAGTACAGGGCATGGGCAGGCCCCGCCCCGATGGCGGTTACGTTAAGGCCTCTCATTGGCCGCCAGGCTCCCTCCGTGGCCACGATACGGCGGAGGGCATCCATCACATTCCGGTAACGTGCGGCCGGGTCGGGTTGGAGGCTCTGCATTCTTGTCTGGGGAGGGAATCAAAATGGGGCAAAGTCAACAATCGCAAAGCAATGTAAGAGCCCCGTGAGCAAATAATGGTTGGAATAGGGCGTGTGGAGTGTGTCGGTGTACATGCATTATTGAATAGAAGGAAGCTCGAAGTTACAGAATCCAAGGTCTTGAGGACACAGCGTATATCCTGCCTGTGTTCCCACTGCTCCGAGATCGCAACTTTCTTTGTGTGCGCAAAGGTAAACAGTGATAAATTAATCTATGAACGAGTCAATCATGTGCTCCAGAGTATAAAATATAGAAGCAGCATTCCGGTTGGACTGACAATCTTCTAACTCACTGTGTACACATGCAGGGGGGCTTGGGGCAAAGAATAAACACGGCCTCATGAGACAGCGAGGCAACGCTGGACAGATTGGCACAGTGAGTGAGACATGTGGGGTGTTCTCGGTTTACAGTGGATCCCAAATGGGGAGCAACAAAGTCGTTTGTTTAAAATATCAGGGGTCAACAACCTATTCAAAACTGAGAGCTACTTGGGCACTGATTTATGCAAAGGGATAACACACTTCTGAACTCTCAATTTTGCTCAAATAACCTTTGGTCGTCTAACTAATAAGTCATATTACTTGCTGACAATTGTGGCACTAATTTCTCACAATGATTTGTCATTGTACAAAAAAAATACAGAAATATCAGTCAGAAAAACATTGATTCTCTCTGCTTACTTCTTTGAAAATCACAATGTCCCATTAATGGGACTATTTGTAGAACTGACGACGGAAGCTACTCATGTGATCCGTGGCGCCGTTCTGGCGATCTCCGTCATGTGTCCGGGGAAGGCATGCTCGATTACCTCCCAACATACTATTTAATTCAATTATTTTATATTTATGGCCTGGGTAATTACTACTTTAGCGTATATGGACACCAAAGCAGGAGGACATTTTCCAATGTAGATTAATACTGAGTGTAAAAACAACCTCACAGCCTTTTTAAAGTCACCTTAATTAAATATTCATTAATTGTAAAGGAAGGAGCCTGATTTCTGCCAATTTGAGAGAAGGTTTTAACATTTTTAAAAAATCTTTACAAGTTGGTCCCTTGTAAAGCAAAAATATCAAAGGAAAAATCTTGAATGTGTAAACCGAACAAATGCGACAGCGCAGTTATGTGTTGAGAGGGGTCAAAGAGAATCAAACTCTTAGTTTACCTTTCAATGCTTATGCTTAGAATATCTTGTTTTCTATCCCTTCACCCCACCCCTACCCCATCCCTTTTCAATTGCTGCTGTGGACTGCAAATTTCCCCATTGTGGGACGAATAAAGGTATTCTGATTCTGAATATTTATGACAAACACCTCTAAAAAGTTTGACAGACATGCAAACAGATAGGTAGATCAATCAATCGCACAATAGACAGCATCTAGCGAGGTAGCGTCCCCAAAAAAAGACAACTATAAACATGAGCCTTGACTCAGTCAGTGCAGGCTGTGCGACTACAGCTGTTCAAGACATAGATGAAGGGTAGGCAGTTGAGCTGCTTTTCAGTGTGACACAGGCAGCTGGATGTCCAAAGCTTATTTTGTGTCATCTCTCCTATGTAATGATCAAGAGCAACCAACTGACCAAGAGGGCAAAAGGTCTGGACCCAATACAACAAACACCGATTGCAAGTTTCTTATCTGTACAAATGTGAATAAAAGACTGCCATATTACCCACATAGAATGATCAACTTCATATGCAGTGTTTATTGACAGAGTTGAACACTCATTTATCCCGAGTGAAGCACATGTGAAATGTTTCGGGCTGTTCTGAATGTGAAATTTGTGTGTTTAGCTACTGGATACAATTTGTAAGCATTTAGTATTTGCCACGCCTGAGGTGTGATACCAGTTCAAGACACTGGCACAGGTGTTAATGTATATGCTGAAAAATAACAATTATAACCACTAACCTCTTATTCAAGAGATGAACTTGGAAATTTGGAACAATTATTAAAAATATTTTACCCACATCACAAATTCAGTGGGAAAGTTTGCTTTTGCGTATGATCTCTTTTAGTCTTTGATGTTTTGACACGTAACCTTTGAATGATAATAGTTTTTTTCCTTATGCTTCCGTGTATCTATATGTTGCTTTGCTGAAATCGCTTAACCTATTCGTCAGTTCCTTGCACATATGTGTGCAAATAAAGGTACTCGATTGATTTGGACCTCTGTGGCTCAGGCATAGCTGACAAACCAACTGTTGACTCATGATAGCAACTTTTTCAAAATTCAGTTTCCCTTCAAATAAACGCGTAAACATCGGTTACGAAACAAGCGAATCAACGTTTTACTTAAATTTAAAACAAGTGATACGCCTAATGGGGAACTCGGGTCAAAAGCTGGCGAATCGGAAAAGGTACCTTACTTAACAAGCTAACGTCGGTTAACGGGTTTGGATTAGCATGCGTTACCTAGGAGAAGCTAACCGCTGACCTTGTGCTCAGCTCTTAACGCGGGTTTATGTTAGCATGGGAGGCTAGCGGGCTATGCTAACAGCAGCGGTATTCTATCAACATGCATTCCGCAGATTTAGGCTAAATTGTGCAACCCGTTATCTCCCACCGAGCTTGGCTACCTTGACACAATCGATTGGGAACATGAGGCAGTGCTCCATGATCCCGGCCACGGCTCCGGCCAACATGTGCGTGCTCGTTGAGGCTCCCTGTGGCAAACCCTCGTAGTCTGGTTCAGAGTCATCTTTTTGACCCTGTGCATTCCGGGTGAAGTCAACACTCTGTAGTTCGGTCTCGCATCCAATCCTTGGCGACAGGCTACCCACGATACTTTCCGATACTCCCAGGAACCTGCCCCCCAGCCATCGAACTTCTGCCCCGGCTGATGCGCCAGCAACCCCGGGATCGTTGCCTGCAGTCATCCGACGCCTCCTTACAAATCCATCCGCTTCCATGGGAAATCGAGCGGCCAGAGGAAGAGGGCTGTTCGGGCGGGCACGCACAAATGTGTTAAAATATAGAACTCGGCTCCTAGATTTTGCATTCCCTTGGGTGGGTTTGGCAGCTAGTTGCACAGCTACAGCATTCCCACCCGCGTCGTTACTTCCCAGCCGCAGCCAAGCAAGGCCGCGGAAGGACGAAGCCACACGGAAACGCGCAACGGACCAAACGGTGAGTATGATTGGCTCCGAGAGGCATGTCCTCCGCGCGCTATTGGCTGAAAGACCCATCATTCAAAATAATCAACGCAAGGCCCCTGGTTAAGTAATAGGGTACGTCTGTGAGGATGATTTGCCTTGTTTGTCATTGGTCTGTCGTTTCGACCGTGTTTGTCTACTTTTCATGTTATTTTGTTAAATATGTTGAAAAAAGGTTACAAATTAACTGAACCACGGTCTTATTAACTACAACTGGTTTGGTGTTCAATATACCATGCAAAAACACAAACGTTTTTTTCCGCAGTCGAAGTGACGTAACAGTCAGATAAAAAGAGGAACTTTTCCGTGCTCACACGTGTGCGTACGAGTGGAGTTAGTTGATGTGAAGTGAACGCCTCTTTTACCTCCAACTCGTTATAACAAACACTACTCGTGATAAATATGTTTTTAAAAACTGACTGACAGGCTGTCTGTCTTAAACTGACAGTCTGCATGTCTGCCGACCTGAACGCCTGCCTGTCTACCTGTCTGCCTATCGGTCTGTCAATCAATTGGTCCGACAGACAGGCAGACCGACATACATACATACATACATACATACATACATACATACATATGTGACGGGTGTCACAACAGTGACTGTCTTCATCTCCACGATGCTGCTGTATTAATGAAGACGAGACGCGTGGATGTGTCTTTTTATTTCTTTTATTTCTGCAACACAGTATGGCAGAAGGGATGGGTGAAGTCGCATGGGTTTCGTCTTGTGATTAACCTGAATCTCCTCGAGATTGTTCTTAAATGCAAAACATTGTAGATAACAAAACAGAATTAACAACATGTGATCGTATAGTGGTTATTTACAGAAAAAGAGAATACAACACAAGTTCACTGTTATTTACAAGATGTCCCTGAACGCATCATGGGCGGAGACTCGGCAGAACACGCGGTGCGCTTGTAATGGCTGGCGCACAGTTCAACCAGCCACGGACACTCACGGGCAAATGAGACACGACACAAGAAACTAAATATTGTTCAATAAAAACGAAATGAAACAATTATTACCTGCAACACAGTATGGCAGAAGGGATGGGTGAAGTCGCATGGGTTTCGTCTTGTGATTAACTGCGATAGAAAAGCGCATATTCCTAAATTCCACTCGACAAAACGTGAAGTAAATAATGACACAAAAAGTAATCTGGACTCGAATGAATAAGGGAACTAATTAGATAACACTAGACAGTAAAAAAAAGGGGAAACAAAATAAGATATTTTCATGAAAATGCGCGTTAATCAAGACCAACAGAAAATTGCGACTCACCCTGAATCTCCTCGAGATTGTTCTGGAAACTATGGGCGGGACATAGTGCCACACTGTGCGCCGTTGCGTCACTTCCTTCATAGTTTAATAACCTAAGTGTACAACTCCGTTACACATACATACATACATACATACATACATACAGACAGACAGACAGACAGACAGACAGACAGATAGACACTCTTCAACTGCTAGAATTTTTCATTTATATGTGAGTTTCACCAATGCCATTTAATGATGTCCTCGTCATCTTTTATTGAGGTAGATGGCAATTACATGACGATACAGTATGTACTAATGTCTTTGTCAAACTGTTCGAAGAGAATATGCTATTCAAGTTTAGTGTTTATTTAGTGTGTTGCTATGTTGCTTGTTCAATGTATTAGCAGTGTGTTTGTTCTATCTGCTCCCCATTATTTTGCTTCAGTCATTCATAGGGAAACACCATCAGTAGTGGGAGCTGAAATGAGACTTGAAATGAACGGGACAGTCCTTCTTATGAAGCAGTAAAATACTTGAGCTGATTAGTGAAGAAATGTGCTGTACTTTTACAATGATATATAAATGGTTGGGGATTTGAATCCGCGCGCTGACCTTCCCGTATGGAGTTTACATGTACATTTTGGTAGCTTTGTCAGCTTAAATAAGGACTGTCTTTGGCCATTTTTGTAGTAAGTGATGATTTAATGAATTGTATTTCATTTATTTTGCTCTTTAATATGAAGTGCTTTTTATTGACACATTAGTCTTTTGTTGATTTAAATGATGACAGCTTCATACAACTCTTCAAGATGTCAGTCCACCGACGGCAGGCCATCAGTTTCTCAGCCTGGAGGGCTGTTCTTCTTCCTCCCCAGCAATGAATGCGTTTGTGTTTTCTTGTGGTGCTGGAATAATAACATAATTTAATTTTCTCTTCTAATGGCTGAGAGAGCCCTAGCAGTCTGGAGTGTTCAATTTCTGCCGACGAAGGGAATGAAGTGTTAATTTCTGCTTACAAAAACAAAAACTCCCTCCTCTGATCTTGTTACGGGCGATTGAGCATCGTCCGCAAACGTTCCTTAAAAGAAAAGCGAAGCATTCAGGCTTTCAAGATCATTTCTCTTGCCTGCTTTAATACACCATGGGAGGAAAATGGTTGCTCAGGGGGGAAATCCTAGAACACCCTCAATACTTTATTTTACTCTTTCACCCAATAGATTGCAGCACCGATGTAACCAATAAGAATTATTTTACACTTGTGCAAGCAAAATACAATCCAAAATTCCCTATTATGAGGAAGAGATTACATGGTTATGTGCTGTTGTTTTGCTCTCAAGTAAAACTATGCCTTCCTCACCCCCTCGTGAGCCCCCTGCGGACAGACAATAATGATGATGATGATGATCTATGGCTTTCCACCTAGGCTAATCTTCAGCATGTCTGAAGAGCTCCTCTCAACACTCTCATGACAATTAACCAGATCAAGTACACCAAATCAAGGGAATGTACAGTGCAAGATTAGTCAGGAATGCAGACCTTCTCTTTCAGTACCAGGAGCAAGTGTAATACATTCCAATATATGTACTGTGCTTTCAATAATCGTGTTGTTACCTCACAATGTTTGTGGCAATGCATCTTCTGTCCATGCATTGATATGATTTTATCATATTTATTGATAATGTGACTGCTGACAAAAGCAATGGGAGGACTTCAGAAGTGTTTCAGGCAATATCTGCTCATATACAGCAGAATACTTCCTAATTCATCAAACGGCGCTTCACATTACATAATGTACAATTAACTGAAGGTGACTTCTTCATGTCACAAAGAGGGTACAGCAAGTTCTGAAGAATAAATTACTCTCCGTGTCTTTGTGTTGTCATATTTTTTGTTATTTAGTTTTTTTTACTTCAAAATGGCACCATGAGAGTGGCTGCCTTTCCAGCAGCACCTGTAGTTTGTTTTCTACTTATTTCTTTCCTTTCCTCTTCCTTTCATAACTTTGCTGCTGTGAAATGTACATTTCTCCACTGCAAGACGAATAAAGGTACATCCAATCTAATCCAATCCAATCCACCGTTTTATTTTAAGACAAGTAATGCAAATATAGGCGGCCCAGTAGCCGAGTGGTTAGCACACCGGCTTCACGGTGCAGAGGTCGCCGGTTCACGTCCCGGTGTGGAGTTTGCATGTTCTCCCCGGACCCGCGTGGGTTTTCTCCGGGTCCTCCGGTTTCCTCCCACACTCCAAAAACATGCATGGCAGGCAGATTGACAACTCCAAATTGTCCCTAGGTGTGAGTGTGAGAGTGACTGTTGTATGTCTTTGTGTGCCCTGCGATTGGCTGGCAACCAATTCAGGGTGTCCCCCGCCTCGTGCCCGAAGACAGCTGAGATATGCTCCAGCAACCCCCACGACCCTAATGAGGAATAAGCGGTACGGAAAATGAGATGAGATGAGAGATGCAAATATATGCAATGACCAAGTCAATGTTCTGCCACGAATCCTAATGAAGGGTGCTTTTCACTTAGTGAAGACAAAACTCAAGGGAAAATGTCCTAAGAAGAAGGAGCAGCGAAATAACAATGGATGCCTGCGAGGCGTGGAATTCAATTCAACGTTGTTCATGCGGCCAGTTTTGACTCCCTGGATGCAACAGCTGCGCCCTCAAGTGGTCAAAGTGGACAACGGCAAGTATCGCACAGAACACGCGCGTCCGGCGCACACACGCGCCCGCACAAAATAAACTTTGTTTTAGCTATCAATATTTTAACATAATATTCATAATTGATATATGCATGTGGTTTAGTCTAGTGGTTAAAATGAACTGAATGATGTGCCACCAGATAACGAGTATAATAGAGATTTTTTTTAAACTGGACCGTGTCCAATGTGCGTCGGACTTAGGTACAGGAGAGCACAGTACTGTGCTCTCTTTTTCTGTAGGGGGGGAACCTGGTGGGCGGGAACTTGGATTCCACACTCCCGTAATGGCTGCTGCAACGTGGACTCGTCATGCACGGAGGCTCACAACCGCGGTGGGCTCTGTGGCAAGATGCAAAGCCCACACACAGACCGGATTCAAATCACAATATGATGCCCTGGTCATCGGCGGAGGTGAGGTCTGAGGAATTTTGGTTTTGAAAACAATTAAAAAATAAAACAAGAAGATTGGTTAGGCTTTGCTACAGTGAATGTGACATATTAATGTGTATTCAATGCATGACCAGACGTTTTTCCCAACATTGTCTTGTGGAAAACAAGGTATTTGTTTAATGTGTGACTTTGTGTTTATACTTTGCAAAGTTAAGATCCAACTTGAGTAGATTGGGCCACTTTAACTTTAAGATGAATTTAAATGGATATAACAACAACTTGTGTGGTTTGTTTTACACTCTCGTGAGTGTATATACTAACTTAATTCTGTTCTCCATTTTTTCTTTATGTCACGACAGGGCACAATGGACTCGTGTCAGTGAGTTCACATTTTCTCTTTAACACTATTGTGGCCCTTGTGATTCTGGGTCAAAGGTACTATTTGTCTGTGTGTTGTGTGTGTGTGTGTGTGTGTGTGTGTGTGTGTGTGTTTGTACATATAAGGCTGCCTACCTTCAAAGGGGTGGTTTACAGACTGCAGTGCTGGAGCGCCGACACGTGTTGGGAGGTGCAGCAGTGACAGAAGAGATCTTTCCAGGTATGTCACATGTTTGACATTTGTTTTGTCTACCATGTTTGAGTTTGTGATTGGGAGAACAGAGATGTATGTAACGAAGGAAAAAATTGAGGAGACGACTTTTGTCTGTTTTTGTTGTTGTTTTTTTTGGTGCCATGTCTTCCGTATAACACAATACATTTCGCGGGGGTGGTGGTCCAGCGGTTAGCATGCCAAGGATGTAGGTTCAATCACGGTTATTGCCTTCCTGTGTGGAGTTTGCATGTTCTCCATGGGGATGCATGTTTTTTTCCTTGTCCTCTAGTATCTTTCCACATTCCAAAAAACATGCATGGCAGTCTGATTGTACACTCTGTAAAAGGAGACTTAAGTGTGACTGGAGTCATATCAATTCGGAAATATGCAAACAACACAACACAGACACTCAAGGATGACTTTTACTGGTCAAGAGAGACGAATGGCAGCAATGTCGTTCAAATAATTGCAGTCCCCTTTTTACTGAATCCTTTTATTGAGAATCATAATGTCAACAATATTATAATTGATACAAGATAGCTCATAACAACGTGATGTTATTTGATTTTAGCCTGATGTGTTTTTACCTAACCACATCCCCTGTTCCTTACCCCCTTATGTGGTAGAGTCATCCCAACCTTGGTTTGTACTTTCTTTCAGAAAACACATTTGCTTCTTCTACCATGAATCTGATCAAATATCCCATTTGATAGTATCAAGACTTAATAGGAGTCCAAGTATGACTCAGAATTTATATATTGTAAATATATAATGAAACATGATAAAATGAATGAGTACACACTCCAAATTGTCCTTAGGTGTGAGTGTGAATGGTTGTTTGTTTCTGTGTGCCCTGCGATTGGCTGGCAATTGGTTCACAGTGTCCTCCACCTACTGCCTGAAGACAGTTGATCAATTGATCTTGATCAACGGTCACATTACATTTCCTTGTGTGTTGTCGTGTTCAGTAAGCATACGTTTGGTTTGGGTGAAATACAACTTTTGTGCATGCAGGTTTCCACTTCTCCAGGTGCTCCTATCTTCTTAGCTTATTACGACCCCACATTCATGCAGACTTGGAACTGCAGGTAAACAACGCAGGCTTAAGAAAAATCAAGTGATCCAGTATTTTATTGTCCAACATGCCGTGTCTTGGATTCTTAGAAACATGGGCTTAAGGTATATATGAGAGAGCCAAATGCATTCACCCCGATGTTGGAGGATGGGGTAAGGGGTGGCCCACCAAGATCACTTAGACTCGGCTCCGATATTGCTGAGAACCAGAAGGAGATTGGCAAATTTTCCCAGAAAGATGCAAAAGTGAGTCAAGCATTATGAAGAATGCATGCTTTGTTTTATTTACATTCCCTACTCCATTTAAACCTGCTTGAAACTTTTTACTCAACCAGGTTTTTTCAGACTTCATTTTGTACCTTGAGAAGCTAGCAGGCGCTATCCACCCACTCCTGGATGCCCCTCCCATTGACATTCCAGGTCTCACAACTGGCTCATTGAAGAGGAGGCTTGCTGCTGCGAAAACACTGAATCCTGTTGTCCAATGCGGTGTGTGGCATCTCTTGGAAACATTTTTAAACATAGCGGTCACAAAAATGTGTCCCCATTTTATGTGTGTGTTTTAAACTTTGTAGGTTTGAAATTAGGTCGAAACATTCCAGAGTTTTACGAAATTATAACAGCGCCGATCAATAAGGTTTGTCATCATTTATTTACCGGTAGTTCAATATTTACTGCTGCATTTAGGTCGCGTCATAACACAGTTCATATTTTCTCGTTTTAGATCCTGAATCGATGGTTTGAGTCTGAGCCACTGAAAGCTACCCTGGCTACGGACGGTGTGATTGGAGCCATGACCAGTCCCAGCAATCCTGGCAGTGGGTGAGACAACATATGAATGAAATAAACAACAAGTTGGACAGTTTGGAGATGTAAACAGGTGCAAAATAATGGATGGACAGTTAATAATGTGGCAACAGAGCAAAATAATTGATTTCATATTATGTCCTATCGGACGATGATTATTATCATGATTATCACTTAATGTATTCATTTTTTTATGCACTTTGAAAAGTTACCAATACACCAGGGCCTTCCACTTTGGTGGTCAACCTGTATTAAAAATACAGTACAACACAATACATTATATCGAAAGAATTAACGTGGTAGATTAAGGAACGTCAAGATGGCCCTATTGTACTTATTTGTGTTTCATTTGGCTCTTCATATAACAAGTGTATATTCATTCGAGCCACTTTGAAAGGAATTTTTCACATGGACACGTTGTAGGTATGTGCTCTTGCATCACGTGATGGGAGAGTTGGAAAAGGCAAAGGGTTCCTGGGGTTACGTTGAAGGCGGCATGGGAGGCGTGTCTAAAGCTTTAGCCAACTCCGCCCGATCTTATGGCGCAGATATATTCACGGAAAAGGTAACCTTTAATTATAGAAAGGCATTTGCCACTCGTGCCAACAACTGCATAATTGTGATATCTTTTTATGATCTTCACTTCCAGGATGTAGAACATGTTCTTGTTGACTCGGATGGTGCTGCCAGGGGAGTTGTGCTGAAGGATGGCACAGAGATTCGTAGTAAAATTGTACTTTCAAATGCGACCCCTTATGTCACATTCAAGAACCTCATGCCCCAGGTTGAAAAAAAAATATTAAAAATGAGCAATAATCATGTCTGCATAGAATGTTTTTTCTAATTACCTGTTTATTTTTTATAGGGTGCCCTCTCTGCAGAGTTCTTGAAAGCTGTTGACCAGATCGATTATACCTCGCCTGTCACCAAGATCAATGGTAAATCATATTTGGGCCTTTTATAATGCAACTGTCACATTCACTGAAAAAAAATAGAATACCATAGTTGTGTTACATAAGCCTCGAAATATGGCAGCACAGCAATGAACCATATAAGGAAACATTATTTACAATGGACACCATTCACCGTAAGCAGGAGAAGACATTCAATTTTCTGCATTTAGCCTTTAGCAAAATAAAATATTAATAAAATAATAACCTGAAAATATTTCCCTTAGAAAAATTGACTTTGTTGCAATAAATAAACATTACATTTTATTCATGTCTAACTTTTGCCCAAATACTGTATTGAGTTTTTGTCTCAATACTTGCAAACCTCTTGCTTCAATGACTTCAACCACAGCATTGAAAAAGATAAAAAGCTTATTTCATCCCATGTCAGCCCATGCTGGCACCACATGGTTTGAAGTAAGACTTTTTCTTTTGTATTTTTTCACCCCACTCCCCTTATATTAATAGTTGCAGTGGACAAGCTACCGAATTTTCTGGCAGCTCCCACACCAGACAATAAACCAGGCCCTCACCATCAGTGCTCCATTCACATCAACTGTGAGAGTGTCGACATATTGGAGGCGGCCTATACGGAGGCCATAAATGGACGTCCTTCAACAAGGCAACCTGTCTCATTATTTCACCAACGCTCTGAAATGACACGTGCTAAGCAGTCAAATCTGTATTTCATGTGTTTTGTCCTTCAGGCCGATGATCGAGATGACCATCCCGTCTGTTTTGGACCCTACATTGGCTCCCCCTGGCAGTCATGTGGTGTCAATGTTCACACAGTTCACCCCCTTCTACATCAAGGGCAGAGGGTGGACTGAGCAGGACAGAGAGGCATTTGCAGATAATGGTTTGATGTACAGTTCTGGGAAAAAAAAATCACAACACAATTCAAAGTATTGTTTGTCACTAAAGTTCCTCAAATTGTCCTCACGAACTGCCAAGCTTTGATGAAATTATTACAATCACTAATTAATTTAAAGTATATTTATTTTGAGAAAAAGGCAGTCGAATACATTTGTTTGTTATTTGAATGAGGTGTATGAGTGACAGATTGATTAGAGGCTTGGCATCATTAGTTATAATTCAGTCTGCCACTGTAACCACTGTAATTTTTTAATACACCCTATATACTTGTTGTTCCTGCCAATCATAATAATATTATTTAAACTGAAACCTGTTTTAGTTTCACCTTATTAACTTGTCAAAATGCATCTATGTTTGTTTCATTCAGTATTTGATTGGGTGGAGAAATATGCCCCTGGATTTAAACAGTCAGTGGTGGGGAGAGACATCCTAACCCCGCCTGACCTGGAGCGTATTTTTGGGCTCACCGGAGGGGTAAACATTTGTGATTTGTTTGACACGAGCAACTGTTCAAACACGCCAATGTAGTTAAATGTCATTCGACTCTGCAGTAATGTAAGTGACGGGTATTTGCATTGAGTCAGCATATTTGCTCCCTTACTGTACTCACAAGGCGGATATTGTTGATTTTACGCCAAAGCAAATAAAATCTCATCTCTGCTTGACAGAATATCTTTCATGGATCGATGTCACTGGACCAGCTGTACCTAGCACGACCATTGCCCTCATTATCAGACTACCGTACGCCAATTAAAGGCCTGTATCTTTGTGGCAGTGGCAGTCATCCAGGTTTGCTTAGAACACTCAAGTGATTCCTTTAATTTTCCAAAAATATACACAAAACCAATTTTTAAATATTTTTTTTAGGTGGAGGTGTGATGGGGTCTCCTGGCTGGAATGCTGCCCTGACTGCCATGGCTGACCTGAAACGTCACTGACAAAATATCACAACGTGCAGTAAAAACACTCCAAACACTCTGATCTTATTAAGTACTATTCCATGCACACTTTGTCATACATAGCTAAATGATTAATACCTAGGTTGCATGACTGACCTTGCTAATTGTGAAACCCACATATGATTGATGACCATTGTCATGCGTGCAGCGAGAGCATTTTTTAACACCAAAACTTCTTCCATCAGTTGGTATATACTACCAATGTCATTAAAATTAGGATTACCGCCTCCCTCCCACCACCAAACAAAACTAAACAAAACAAACAATACTGGGAATCTGTGATTCTGCGGATGCCAAACTGTGAGTAACCAGGGATTCACTATAATTTTAACAGTGTTTTAATACTAACGCATCACTAGTGGGAAAAAAAGTGTAATCATTTTAAGTGAAACAGTGCAATATTGCCACATACAAATAAATATGTTTTTAAAATATTATATCAGAATCATTTTTATTGCCATGTATGTAGAACACACAAGGAATTTGTTTCCGGTAGAACACGCTGCACTAGTATCATTATATGAATGTATGTAACGCATGCTCAATACTGTAAACTGAAAACTAGTACCAACATAATTTCTCATCATTGCCAAAAGATGCACATTTATTGCAAATAAAGCAGAATTAAATTTGACTAGCACTTGTTCTAACTCCACATAAAACACAAGGGCAGTAAATATTCAGGTTGTTTACATACCTGGATATTTTTTAATAAACTTGCCTGCCCACTTGTTGCCAGACAGATTTAATATTGTTCAATCTTTATTTACCAAGAGGTCTACCTCCAAGAGGTGGTAGGCTATTTGAAGGTCCATGGTTATAATTCACATTTCCATTTGAAGGGTTGACATACCCTATGTTTGCTGTGTTGATGTACTGCTACTGTACTGTAATTGAGTGTGGACTGAACTTGAAGTTTGAATTGAACCGTTGGAATCATGCATTGATAACATATTTTGACAAATATCTCTTCGACCCAGCCCAACGTGTAGTAATACTGATCATAAAATGTATCACGAGGATGTACAGTACAGTGAGACCTCAACTTACAAACACCTTAACTTACAAACATTTCGTCTTAAGAACGTCAAATTTATGAAAATTAAACCTTATAATAAGCACTATTTTCATAATACACACCCACCACGGCTGGCGGAGTGATCTTCGGCGGAAGCACACGACTGAACAGCGCTCTAGCCGGCGCTACTTTCCACACCCCCTCTCATTGAATGCACACGTCGATCGCCTACTTGGAGCTTTTTGCTGATAATTTTACTATGATGGGACCGAAAAAAAAACCACCACAGGCTCGTGTTCAGCCCAAGAAGACACAAAATAAAATCACAGTCGCTGAGAAGGAGATAATTGAAAAACACGAACGAGGTGTGCGTTTGTGTCATTTAGTGGTCTGTTGCAAAAGGTGTTTCCGTGCTGTCAAAGCGACGGTCTCGGGCAATTGAGGAAGTTGAAAAACTTCTGTTAATTTGGATTTACGAAAAGCAGCTATCCGGCGACAGCGTGAGTAAAGCTATTTTATGTGAGAAAGCACGGCTAATTAACGCCGATATCGCCATGCGCCAACCTGGAAGTTCAGCGCTTATTGAGGATTTTAAAGCCAGTAACGGATGGTTCGAGAACATCTGAGGGCGAGGAGGAGAAGGCAATGTTGGCAAAGTGGAATGATGTGCAGGCTTTTACCGAACAGTTCCATCCAGAAAAGACTGGCTATGACAATCATCAACATGATGAACGATAATGTGATGCCTCAGCTTCGTAAGACCTTACAAGTCAGAAAGCAACAGGTGTCAATTCAGAGATTTTTAATCAAAATGATGAGGAGTCTCCAAAGAAAAAAGAAGAGAAGCCACACCAGAGGTTAAGTTACCAACAGTCCTTATGGAAGGTGACTGTCCTTCCATAAGCCATCAACGACCTTCTAAAAGGTAAATAAAACGTTATTTTACAGCACAGTTTATTTCTTTAATTACAGTCCTCATGTAATGTGCCTCTCTTTGTGACTTTATGACAACGCAGTGTATTTCTTTCATTACAATACAATAGCACATTTATTATACATAGAATAAGGTATGTTGTGTGTAGTTTTAAGGCTTATTTAGTTAAAAACTATATTTTATGGAAACCTGGGAACAGATTATTCCCATTTTAATGGTTTCCTATGGGAATTTTTTTTTGAGATACACACTTTTCGCCTTACACACTCTGTCTGGGAACCAATTAAGTTCGTAAATTGAGGTCTCACTGTATTCACTTGGAAAGACAGAAAGAACCAAGGACAGCATCTCCAGGATCTGGTAAGAATTATTTTTATTTTGGTAACGTTTATTCCAAAACGTGATTTTACCAAAATGAAATGTTGCTATTATCAGTGCATTGGAATGGGAATCGATGAGAAGGTTTCTTCAGCCGTCATCTGTACAAAAGTGAAGGTTTCGGACGTTTCGCCTCCTATCCAAGAGGCTTCGTCAGCGAACTAAAGTCTGACTGGTCGTATCGGCCCCATTTATATATCCCTAATGTCCAGACCTGGTGGCGCCGGACACAGCTATGATAGGTCCCTACTCTCAGGTTGGGGGGGGGGGGGGGCGGGACCCCTCCCTGTGGCCCCACTGATTGTTCCTACATTCCTGACTAACGACTGGCCTATTACCCCCACTCCCCCCGGTATCACCTCATCAGCATAACGACCCTCATCAGCATTGCGAAAGTTGCCTAACCTGTTTTGCCTGAGCAGGCTATTGTATGAACGATCCAAATTGAACCTCACCCCACCAGACCGGTTTAATGAAGGATTTTGTTGTTTTATAAGAATCGCCTCTTTTACCCCCCTTTCAAACCATCTATGTTCTTTCGCTAAGATTTTAACCTCATTGTCGTCAAATGAGTGGTTGCTAGCTTTTAGGTGCAAATGTACTGCCGATTGAGGCCCACTAGTATTATCCCTGCGATGTTGATAAAGTCTTTTTTTGAGAATTTGTTGAGTCTCCCCAATGTACTGCTCTTTACAATTTTCAGTCTTACAATGTATGGAATAAACTACATTACTTTGTTTTTCATTTGGTAGCCTATCTTTTGGATGCACTAATTTTTGCCTTAACGTGTTTATCGGTTTGAAATAAGTAGGAATTTTATGTTGCCAAAGGACTCTTTGTAATTTTTCGGAAACTCCTGCAATGTACGGTACTGCTACTCCTCTCCTTTTAGAATCTTGAGAATTATTGGTTTCGTTCGCTATTCTTTCTTTCTGACATTTGTTGAATGACCACTGAGGGTACCCACAGTTAGTGAGTGCTCTCCTGATATGTTTTGACTCCTTTTCTCTACCTTCAGTGCTAGTTGGTATTAGTTTAGCCCTATGCTGGAGGGTTCTGATAACTCCTAGTTTATGTTGTAAAGGGTGGTTAGAGTCAAAAAGTAAGTATTGGTCAGTGTGCGTAGCCTTCCTAAAGACTTCTGTTTTTAGCGCTCTGTCCTCTTTTATAATTACTTTACAATCCAAGAAGGCTAGTTGGTTCTCTTGAATGTCCTCACGAGTAAATTTAATGTTGAAGTCTACAGAGTTGAGATGATCTGTGAAGGATTGAATTTCTTGTTTCTTAATTATGACAAAAGTATCGTCCACATATCTAAACCAGTGTCTAGGTTTTGTCCCTGGGAAGGATGTGAGGGCCTGTTTCTCCATCTCTTCCATGTAAAGATTAGCCACTATGGGTGAAACTGGTGAGCCCATAGCACAACCATGGATTTGTTTATAAATTTTTTCCCGAAATTGAAAATACGTAGTATTAAGGCAGATTTCTAATAATTGGCAGATGTGATCCGGTTTCAGTTTGGTTCTTTCATGCAGAGAAACATCCGCCAGCAGCCTCGTCCTCACCACTGAGACTGCTGCTGGGGTTGGGACAGATGTAAAGAGAGAAGTCACATCGTATGATGCCAAAGTTTCCTCAGGTTCCAATATGAGGTCTTTGATCCTCTCTACAAACCCTGTGGTGTTCTCTACGTGATATTCTGTGTTACCAACCAACGGAGCTAAAATAGTTTTTAAATATTTGGCTACATTGTATGTAGAGGAGTCAATGCTACAAACAATGGGTCGGAGGGGGAACCCTTCTTTATGTATTTTTGGCAGGCCATAGATACATGGCGTGGCCTCTCCCGGGTATAATCTAAAATACATCTGTTTGTCTATATGTTTTCCTTTCTCTAGCTTTTGGAGACAGTCAATCATTTCTTTCTTGTATCTATTGGAAGGGTCCCTTTTTAGTTGCTCATACGTGTTAGAATCACTGATTAACCTATTTATTTTTCTTCATAATCCAATGTGTTGAGCAGCACTGTGCATCTGCCCTTGTCTGCTGGCAAAATAGTAATATGATAATATAATATAAAATGAAAAACAAAGTAATGTAGTTTATTCCATACATTGTAAGAATGAAAATTGTAAAGAGCAGTACATTGGGGAGACTCAACAAATTCTCAAAAAAAAAGACTTTATCAACATCGCAGGGATAATCCTAGTGGGCCTCAATCGGCAGTACATTTGCACCTAAAAGCTAGCAACCACTCATTTGACGACAATGAGGTTAAAATCTTAGCGAAAGAACATAGATGGTTTGAAAGGGGGGTAAAAGAGGCGATTCTTATAAAACAACAAAATCCTTCATTAAACCGGTCTGGTGGGGTGAGGTTCAATTTGGATCGTTCATACAATAGCCTGCTCAGGCAAAACAGGTTAGGCAACTTTCGCAATGCTGATGAGGGTCGTTATGCTGATGAGGTGATACCGGGGGGAGTGGGGGTAATAGGCCAGTCGTTAGTCAGGAATGTAGGAACAATCAGTGGGGCCACAGGGAGGGGTCCCGCGCCCCCCCCCCCCCCCAACCTGAGAGTAGGGACCTATCATAGCTGTGTCCGGCGCCACCAGGTCTGGACATTAGGGATATATAAATGGGGCCGATACGACCAATCAGACTTTAGTTCGCTGACGAAGCCTCTTGGATAGGAGGCGAAACGTCCGAAACCTTCACTTTTGTACAGATGACGGCTGAAGAAACCTTCTCATCGATGGACCACTCCTGTACGACTGAGAGCTTACACAGACGTATTGGAATGGGAACTATGCGAGAAGGGGTTGGTGGATAAAGGTGTACTGCGCCTTTAAGACGCCACTCAAGCTCGTCAGGAAGCGGCCGGCGACTCTTTCGCCTCCGACTACTTACACTCCCACTACGAGACGCCGCCAATTCCGACGCCACGGTTGTCCGGTGTCAACGCCGTCCCTCGCCTGTCTTCAAACTGATTCTTCGGTGGAGCTACTTCGGGCCACGATAATGCTGGATGGTTGCGCTCATGAAAATCACCCGAGACATATGTCGCCTGTTGGGGCTCCTCAGCGGTAAGACACATTTTACCTCAAACTTCTGAAAGTCGACCAAAAGTGAGACAACGACTGATTTCGAAAAGCCAGTAGACTGACTCCTTCATAATCTTTTTATTTTCGGAAAATGTAGATAAAAAGTGTGTTTTAAGATGACTTCGGTGGTGGGACAATGCCAACTGCACCCTTTTCCTCGAATCATCTTTAGTCAGTCCATGCCATAAACATGACCTAATGCACTTCTAAAGATAGACAATCTTATTCCACTGAATGCGGGGTCGTGAAAAATAAAATTAGATCAATATTTGGATTCATACTCAAGCTTGAAAAAGGATGACTGGAGTGAGGGGAGAGGAGGGGCAGCACGTTGGAATGACAACAATGCCTCAAATCGTTGCCTGGGGCCTGCAGGCAAGTGCAAAAAAAGTCAGGACATTTACAGTTGCCTGTAATGCTGTCATTGAGTGCTGTCATCGGGTGATGAATGCAAAAAAAATTAATCATTGATGTCATTGTCGTATTTAGTGGTGCAATGATTAATTAACAAGACCGATGATGTAAATGAAAATTGTCTTTGAGTGATGAATTCTTCTGTAGTCCTCCATGAAATCAGACTACACTAATCTTCTTTGTTATACAATAAACTACAGCCATAATCATTTTTTCCCATTTTGATATCATACCTGCAGATACATTAACGTTTATTAATTGTTCATACTATTGTAGTGTAGTGTATGTATGTGGTCATTATAGTCACACAAAAACTCAGGAACTAATTCTACCATGGGCCACATGTCACCCAACATGGTCGTGTCCGAAGCTCAAACTGATGTTACGATTGTCCCTCGTGTTGAGAGTTGAGCTCGCATTCTTTTCACACACTCGGTTTAGTGAAGTCTGCATGCAAGTGACCAGTGTAAAGCCATTCAAGATGGGAAGACATCAGCAGTTGCCTCTATCGCACATTAGCACAGTGTTACACTCACCAGGAATTCATTCCTAGAGGTCTGTGAATACTAAAAAAAAATCTTATAAAAAAACAACACCTATCACAATCCAACTCTCACACTAATCTAACACAAAACTAACCCGACCATCATCCTTGTGCCGCATTCTACAGGCATAACCACTCATCTCGTGTTTGAGCCATCTATGAAAAGCATAATGGGATTGAATAGATTTAAAAAGCCTCAAGAATGAGATGCGGGGATGATGTGCTCAAGATTTAACTGTTACTATTTCGCTCGACATTTGTAAAACGACTTGTGCTCATATGCTCCGAGATTGTATGAAATATAAACATTGTATCTCACAATGAACATGACACCAGTGTATCTTCTTTGGATTTTTTTCCTTTTTTGAACAGGTTATCATATAATGAGCCTTTCTTTCAGCCAAGTACTCCGACCAGGAAAGACAGAGGTGCTTTTGTTGCGGCTGTCCGACTACATTGGATTCGTGTTACAAAAACCTTCCTCTAAAGTAATAAAAAAAGTAAACTGTATTGTAGTCAAATGGATTTTGGCAATCTTTTAATGTCATGTGAAAGTTTTCCTATAAAGACAATTAAACCGAACACCATTGATCAGGCCACCTAATCATACAAATGAAACAATTAACATTGCGATGCCAGATTACTGCAGAAAGCCTGAAATTGTATTTACTATAACTATACTATATACTATAGTATTTCTATTACTATTTCATTCCACTTGAACAAAAAGACACCTGACATTACACCCTTCCCCACATCTCGGTGTATTTTGACATTGTTTTTGTGGCTCTGTCATCTGTGGGACTTTCACAGTGATGCTTCTGAGAGAAAGGTTCTCAGTGTCAAACACTACTGCGGCTTGGAGCTGACCCCATGTTCTAGTTCAGTTTCCTGAGAATGTGTCAGCTTTCCTGGGTATTTGAAGACAAAACTATGACCTCATATCTGCACTCTCCAAGATGTGTCAACACAGAAGTCCACGTTTATCTGCCATTTATCTGGCATCATGGTGTCCGGGTAATCTGACTCTGGGAGCCAATCAATCAGGAATTTACATTGTGACACCTCTAATTCCAGGACATGCTATCTGAAAATCCTCAAGGAAAGTGAAACCACCTGAGAGACTGATTGAAACCATGTAACATGTTTCTCAAGTGATCAGGTGGTGAAAAGATGAGATTGTTTCATGTGAATGTTTCGTTTATTGTTTATTGGAAAATCTGGATAGACTTTATTCTAGTTTAAATTTGGTAATTACAGCGCATAAAAATATTTTGCGTCTTTCCATAATTAAAGTCATTGCATTTTTTAAAAGTAAAGATTAAATTAGGAAAGGGAGATGTAATGGTATGAGCCAATCGTATTTGCTTGGTCGACTAGCGATGCATGGCTATAGACCAAATAGCGCATGCGCTGCAGCGAGTCTGTCATACCAGAGTCTACAAGAGCCTCACACATGTCAATTGCTTTTCTCCCTCCGACTAAGCTGGCAGTCCTAATAAAGAACCTCCACTTTATCCAGAAGTTGCATCATTCAAAGTGTATGCAAGTATTTGGGGAAAATCGTTGGTTGGATCAAATATAGTTAGAGTTGTGTTTTACTGTATGAAATAAGCAGTTTCTGATAGTTTACAGTAAAGACATAATGAGCTTTTCTCCCCAACAGGTCCGCCTCCACAGCAGCAGGAACAACAGTTGAACTGTGGTGCCGCATCCCCCGATGATGCCGGTGCTTTGTCGCAGGTAAAGAAAAACAGTGTCACTGCTGGCAGGGCACCATCAACATTGTATCGACAAAGCTTCATAGTGCCAATCTGACCGTCTGTGTTCAGGGTGAATTAAAGGCGGAGGAGGATCTGAGCGAGGAAGAGAAGGTCAGATGCAGAGCAGAGCAACGCAGGGCCAAGAAAAAGGCTAGTCCTTGCATTTTGCTGCTTTTGAACATTGCTGTGATAAACGGTGCACGATATATTCCTTCAGTGTCAAATGTTTAAAAATTTAGGACGTTCGTTGTCTTATGTGCACTATCCCCTGGCTCACTGCCATCACGCCAATTTTTTTTCTCTTCCACACGCACTGGTGCATGTGACTGCAGTGACGTTATCCGTGTGGAAAAATGATGCCTGTAAAACCTTTGAGGCAAATATTTTGCTTCATTTTTGTGTGTGTGTTTTCAGTTACCTGTACTAGGTATCAAATAATTCAATGAGGTTTCACTGCCACAAATCAACTTTCAAATGTCTTTCCAGCGCCGTCGAAAACGTAAGAAGCTAGAGCAGATGAAACAAAGTGACAAAGCAGAACAGGTCATCTAGTTTTCTACATCTGATTTTGCTGTGCGACATTGGAAAGATAAAAATATTGTTATTTTTATCTCTCTCCCTAGGTTGAAGACAGCGGAGCCGGTGACTCAGAATTGGATGACAGCAATTCGGAAGCTCATGTGGAGGAGCAAATGCAGCTTCAAATGGCAGACAAAAAGGATACAAAACCAGCTGCCTCACGCAAGCTCATTACCTCCAAGGCCACCGCTATACCCAGAGGGCATCAGAAGGCCACATCAAATGAAGAGGTGTGGGCCTATTCACCTATTACAACACTCCTTAAACATTGGGGGAGTGAGTGGATAACCTATGACCTCATAGAGAGTTTGGTTTGGCCAGATATACAATTCCAAAAAGCATCCATTCAGAAGACCTGTTATATAGCAGTCAAAAAATTGTATTAAATAGATTTTTTTTCCAGAAATGTTGTATGTAGGATATATTTATAAATCTAAAATAAAAATGCCACTTAAGGCTAAGCTGCCCAGCCCTCTCCTTCCCTTCACAATATGCCTTACTCAGTCAATAAGTCTTTGTACAAAATGTCTCACTGTGGTCCACAGGAGCAAGAGTGGGACGTCAGCAGCGCCTTCTTCACCAACGCTGCCAGCCACATTAAGCCTAAAAAAACATGCCGCAAGTCCAAAGAGAACAAGGAGAACGAGGCCAGAAAGGAGGTACTTAACCTGTCATCTCGCGTGATGAGGCGTTTTGTCTCAATATTTGTGTGCCACTAATGTATTTGTGCCTCTGGGTGGTGTAAATTTGGTTGACTTTGCACCACCTTTAAAAACTATATAAACTAGAAACTTATAAACTTTATAAACTAGACTTTGCACCACCTTTAAATGTAGCAGCTGGAGCGTGTGTATCCGTTTTTGGGATGGGCGTTTGATGAAATGATAGGCAATGGAATAAAGTCCCGCCATTTTTTTTTCGGGAGTCCGTTCTCCGAATGATCTGACTGTTTTATGAAAACTGAAACACGTTGCACAAAGGAGGAGCTGCGTCATAGTGTGAGTGTAGCTCAACTTCCCATAGTTTATTTTGGCAGCAAACCAGTGAGTCTCGAGGATGTATGATGATGTGCTTTAGGACACAATTATTCAATAACCAATCTACACAATTCTTATTGAGTCATCATGCCGATCCGTAGTATTGATTGTAATATTGTTGTCAACTATTTTGGTAAGAGAAGTTGTGGTGGAGCGGTTAGCAAGTCTGCCTTACAGTTCTGATATCTGATGTCTAAATTTGAGCTTCCCTCTTCCTGCGGCCCCGCTGACTTTGCATATTCTCTGGTCGTGCGGCTTCCTATAGGAACTAGTCCAAAAACATACCAAAATCTAAATTTATACTTGAATCATTTTTGAGATGATTTAAAATATCGTCCTTCATTTGTTGAAAAAAAACTCCTGTTTTTCAACAAGAGAAGAATTTGATAATTGCCGCCCTAATAATGCCATTTAAAGAGAAGTCAAAATCAGACAGAAATCATTTTTGTAATTTATCCATTAAAAAACAACCTTAAAGATGACACGAAGAAAACAACCTTCTCGCTGCCTCATCAGTAGTCAAGAGGGCCCTCTACATTATTCGATTCAGAACCAATACAATGTGAATACAGTTCTTGAAAAATAAATACCACCCAGGGTGTTGTCTTGAATGTGGGAGTGTCTCTTGTGTGCACTGAGCAAAAGACCAACACTATTCGACTTAATTTACAACTGATTCTTTTCTTCCAGACAGTGGCTTTTTTAGGTGTTCAATTACATCTTTCGGCATATACATCCGCCTTCGTCAGAGTAAGAAAATAATCTGTTGTAAATTAGATAACAAGTAGACAGTATGAACTTAATTTAACACAACTACTATTCGACTTTGTTAAACAGATAACTCAATTGGCACCTTCATGTAGTGGAAAAACACCAGGCTCAGTGCCAACAGTGATGAGATAAAGCGTTACTATATATGGGCCAGCAAGTTATTCATTCTTCTTGCAGACCCCGCTTGTCTTGATACTTATACTGTACTGTTTAATTGACCAATTAGCACCATGTGTACTGTAATTTTATTTCAACCATTGTTTAACTATTGTATCTCCTTAACGTGATTAATAGATATAATTTCCATTATTTCTTGGGAAGGGTTATCATACCCTCAAAAGCACTTATTGGGCATCTCAATGTATTCAAATACTGTGGGGAAAAACACATCGAAGTGGCGAAGTTGAAAAGTGAAATTTATTGGATCGCTTCATTGTTAGCTGGTTTTGTTTTTCATTTTTTAACAAGCCCAAACTTTTGTATTTTACTAATGAGGATATTATATGAGAAACTAGACACAAAACTTTAGAGTTGGCCTTCAAATGATGTTTCCCCCAAATGTGTTTAGGAATTTACATATGACATTCACTGTTTGGAACGAACCCCTGAAATAAATTAGCCTTGTTACATATCGTTTTAAAGTGTTGAAATTCACTTCTGTGCAGGTAGATAAAACCGTGTCTTTTTTAAAGGCATTTAGGTTCTGACTCAACCAAAGCAAAATAATCACATTTCTCAATACTGTATAATGAAGTACAAACTACAAAGTCAAACTAGGTTAAAATGCATGCGTCAACTCAAGACCCGGGCATGATCTAGCCCGCTACCTCATTTTATATAGCCAGCGAAAGCAAATCAAGCATGGCAACTTTCGGATGCTTGCTGAAATCATTTTCAAAATATCTAATCGTCATATGTAATTAACATCTTTGATATATGTTGAATGTTTTTGGCAAACTCCGTTTTACAGTAACTCAAACACTAACTGAGCCAAACATTATTCATCGCTGCAGCTCTCACAACTAGTTATCCATCAATTTGTCGTGTACTGTATATGTAATAATATGAGGAAGTGATTAAACATCATTCACAGTCCTATTGGCCTTCTGAGATAAACCATAACTATCGGTACAATGCGTCCCATAAACAAAATGACACACCCGTGTTAAATGAATGCCTCTGTGGCAATGTCGATTAAAAGTAGATGTTGTAAGGCACAGGTGTCAAAGTCAAGGCCCGCCACATCATTTTTTTCGGCCCGCGAAAGCAAATCTAACTTGTTAAATTCCATGATGATTGCTAAAATCTGAGCCAAAATTTCATATTTTTGGATGTCAACCACAATAAAAGTCATTATTCTTGACTTCAGATTTGAAAACGAGTTATTCATTAATTTGCTGTGTGCTCTATATGTAATATTTGAAGGGATTTAAACATTCTAATGGGTTCCCCAAATTCATAACGGCCCTCGAGAGGAAACCATAAGTACAATGTGGCCCGCGGCAAAAAATGACTTTGACACTCCTGTTGTAAGGAGGGAATTTCTTTTGTGTTTGGACAAAACACAAAAGCAATTCGCTCCTTTGGCCCGCAACTGCAGTGCCCATCACTAATATTTATGCTATATGCCCACCTGAATGTCTACATTGATAGCAGTGAATTGAAATGATGTTGATGCCTTTGCAGACAAAGGTAACTAAGATCACGACGAAGAAAAGCACGTCACTTGCTGGTAAATAATGACTGAAAATACAAGTACCATTCAAACCTGTTCAATTTTCAGATTGTGGTTGTGCAGTTGCCTTGTCACTGAAAAACACATTTATTTCACTGTAGAAAAAGGAATCAAGCTCGTACAAGAAGGGCAGTACTTGCAAGCAGCTCGCATGTTTACAGAAGCCATCAAATGTGATCCAAATGATTACAGGTGCGTCTCCTCATCATTACTTGTATTTGTTCCTTTATTTAATGCATACTTTTAAACATATCGAGGTCCTTGACCAAGAAATGATGCACATGCTGGAAATGCATGTTTTGCTTCCAATTGATGTTGCCGCAGGTTCTTTGGGAATCGATCTTACTGCTATTACTGCTTGGAGCAATACGCTCAAGGCTTGGCAGATGCCGAACGCTCCATCCAGCTCGCGCCGGAATGGCCCAAAGGACACTTTCGCAAGGGCAGTGCTCTCATGGGCATGCAGGTGGGCTTTCGCGTCACACTCATGTGATGTGACTTTGGTCTTTTCCCGTGGGAACAATTGGTTGACGACAGCATGCGAATGTGTCCTAGCGCTACAGTGAGGCGGAAAAGGCCATGGAGCAGGTGCTCAAACTGGACAAAGACGTTGAAGAGGCTGTCAATGAACTCCGCAACTGCAGAGTGCTGCAATTGATGGTGGAGAAAACTCAGAAACATTTTTTTCTCTTTCAAATGGTGACATTGTCGATTAACATGCTACTTGATTGTGCTTCAGGAGTTTGGCTTTGAAGAAGTGGAGTGCGTGTCACTTTTGGAGAAATTCCCGACGGTGCAAGCTGTTTTGACATCTTATTTTGATGCTGCTGCAGGTTAGTTCACATCCATGTCACATCGCAAAGATTAATTTTGGGTGCCATCAATAAAGAGGGTAATCACGTCCTCAAGCTTTTCTTTCTTTACTTTGCAGCTACAAGCCAAGATCAGTCACTTTTACAACAAGGGTAACGTGATATTTATGCATGGAGACTGTAAAGCATTTGCATAGTTAGGTTGTGTTTGGGTGATCCAGTTTATGACATCTCTCAATCAGTAGACGTGACAAATTCTATTCTATTTGGGGATAGTCATCTTGCATTCACTTTGTTTTTCCAACAGCCCTTGCTCATCTCTTTGGGTTGGAAATGTGACGACAGAGCTGACTGAAAAAGACCTAAGGGATCTTTTTAAAATGTACGGTAAAATATTTGATTTGTTATCATTTCTATTTTAGGGCAACGATATGTAAATTATCATTTGACTAGTATGGTGACTTGTACAGTAAGAGGGGAGATTGCTTCACTCTCATTAACTTGTCGCGGACCAACTTGGACACTTCAATGCGTATCCTCTGGCATAGAGGTTAACATGCTAACTGTACAGTTTACAGTTGCATGGAATGCGTGTACAAACAAATAATACACATATCGGCCAGATTGATGGAGGAGGAGTTTTTGAAATGATTTGTGTTGGTCTCCTTTTTTATATACCTGTATCTAAAACATGGCAATTGAACAAGAGTGTGGAGACATTTCTTGTGCACTTTATATACAAAATGTTATTTTTTAAATCTCATCTTTGCTTGTGTTTTTTTACATGACAGGTATGGCGAGATTGAGAGCATCCGTGTGCTACATGAGAGGTTTTGCGTCTTTGTTAATTTCAAGAATGCCAGTGACGCCGCCCGTGCCATGGACAAACTCAACGTGAGTGCTTTAGCAACTTATGCTATTTTCTTTTCAGTGTGGTAACATCATAAAGGCCATTTACGTATACTCTCCCTCAGGGCTATTTCATTGAGAACACACATTTAGTGGTGCGCTATCCGGACCGTCGCCCTCACCGAGTCCTTCCAATTCCACTGAATGTCACGCAGCAAGTGGACACTGCTACTGGGTAAGAACCACGCCATTGTATAGTGGTGCCTTGACTCTCAAGATTTTGAGGCATCAGGACTTATGTGTAGCGTCCCAGAATATGCAGAAGATGGCTCCAAAACTCCATTGGAAATGGGCAGATTTGTCTGCTGGGAATTTGTGTCAACGAATATCAAATAGTTGTCTTGGTGCAACACACAACGATTCACCATCGCGTTATTTATGCTTTCCTTCTGATCAACACGAAGTTTTCAGACCAAACAAAGTACCGCAAAATGCATTATGTGTCGCGTTCTCGGTCAGGGGCGTTCCCTCCGTGACGTGACGTCAGGAATCGTCACCAACTCAAAAACAAGACTTCCTGAATATTCAGTGCAAGTCTTAAAACGTAAAATGTAGCTATATGCGGTGGAATATTTGTAAAATACGCTCAGTAGAAGTCATTTGAAGTGATTTTACAAATTATGGACACAACTTGTCCGGAGGCGTCGGTTGTCCTTTAAGAAATAGTTACCTAGAACACGATGAAATTAAACAGTTTGCACATCAGTCTTCAATTAATTGGTCACCCAAGGCCAGTAGAATACATAGATTTATATAGATTTACAATACATAGATTTAACAGTTAAAGGTATTTTGCAAATAAGCGTCAGTAATAAGCATCATGATGTTAGTTTTGTTAGCCTGGTAATAACATTTCTTTTTTTGTGTTAACATGAAGCTAGTTAGCTAATGTTACATGGTATTAGTCAGTCCACAGCAGGTAATTCCCTTGATTTCAGATTAAGTTTTACAACAAAAACACTACAACAGGGAGTGGAAGCCTAGAGCTTGAAACACGCAATTATCTTCATTTGTTTTCCAGAATTGCTCACAATCTGTTGCTTGTTGGGAAGTTTGCTAACATCATATGACTCCATTTTTTCCTTGAAACTCAATTTAAAAATTCAGTCGAGTCGCTGCTGGCCCCTAAAAAAATAATTAACTCCCAAGTCGGGTCACACACATGTCAAGGTACTACAGTTTTTTCCCCTTTCAAATAAACACTTAAGACCCATGTCCGCATCCTCTGCTCAGACCACGGCGACGAGGCCCCGTGAACGGAAACGAGTGTTACTTCTGGAGAAGCACAGGCTGCCATTTTGGAGACAAGTGTCGCTACAAACACATTCCCAATCAAAAAGGAAATGACAGGAAGCCGTGGTTGCCTTAAACTCGCGGATCTTCCTAGTTTACAGAAATCCAAGAAGCACCATCGAAACAACTGGACTATACGGTACTAAGCAGAGCAGTGTCTCTCGGCTAGTATGGTAAAAATGGAGCACTAAACTCAAGGATTAAGGTTAAAAAAACATGAGAAGTCATACATGTGCCACAATGTGGTATTGGGACTACGTGGAGAACAACACGATAGTGCGGGCCCCATGCCTTAAGAGGTCCAAGCAAACCTTACCGACATACACTAACATGTTTTCTTTCTATTTAGTTTTTTTTCTATCGGAAGTTGAAAAAAAACAGTATAAGGCCATCCTGAAAAGAAAAACATGGAAAAATTACAAGGAAACAAGTCAAGTTACACGACTAAAATTTTGGAATGTTTATGAGGAGCCATTAAGAAAAAAATATATATACAGTATATCTACGGACTTAAGTCCAAACATTACTGTCATCATTGTCGTGTTTATTTTTTTTCATAGAACCCAGATTTTACTCTTTAAAATAAAAACCTTTTGTAATATGACAATATTCTTGAAAATTATATTTTTTTCCTTGTAATGTAACAGGCATTTGTCAAAGAAGTGGCTATTTTGAAAAAAAAAAAAAAAAAAAAAAAAAAAAAAAAACGTTTGGAATGACTATTTTCGTATAACGATGACTACGCTCATAAAATATATTTCTTGTCTCATGACAAGATTTTGCTCTTGAAGTGTGGTCTCTCTTTTCTCTGATCAGATGTAAAATGACTAATTTCGTACCATAACATATTTTTTTTTCATTTATTGCTTCCATTTTACTCTTGGAATTCCTTTACTTGACCACGTTTTTGTTTTCAATCTGGCCTTCATACTATGTGGAAAAATCAGGATCAAACTAGAAGACTTTCAGTTCTCATCATCAGCCTGTGCTTAAAATTGGACTTAACTTTCCAACAACAGCAGTTTTTGTCAGAATTCCAAATCAGAAAACAAAAACTTCAGGGACTTCATCCTGATCGTTGTGTTTTCAACTCTTTTTCACTGCTGAGTCTATGCAAAAGAAGAATCTCAACTTTTATCTGAAAACACACACAGACACACCGTGCCACATAACATCTGCAGGGAAGCTACATTTGTTATAGATGGTACAGTTAATGCAAAACAATGTTTGCGATTGTTCAGTATTTTGTTGAACCAAATAATCTGGAGGTTCTGCATGGAAACAAAAAGGCATTTGCGTCAACACTAGTGCGGTAAAATTGGTATCATCCTAGTTTAAATCCACACTACATTTAGAAGTAAAAGTGACAGTATTTATTTCATATTTATAACTGTTCTTCACTTTTTTCTATTGAGAGTCCTGTCACATGATATACAATAGGTTGAACAAATGTGTTTAATACAAATTGTTTTAATGTTAGATAAGCATTCTTATTAAGCACACTAATGCTCACACTGAGATTTCTGCTCCTCTTGAGTCACTTTTTGATGACAGAAAAAGAGTAATGGGGAAACCAGACTTGTTAAGCTGTCACATTTGCTTAATAAACGCATTATGTATTTATATGCTTTGATGTTATCTGCACTTGGTTTAAGTTCAACATTTATTGGCTTCATTGTCACTTTTAATTCACCCATTTTCAAGATTTATTTTGGGAAAGGGCGTTTTAAATTTCAATGCACACATTTGGTTAACTGGGCACTGCGTTGTTGTTTATCTGTTGGATAGTTTGGAATTTTTTCACTGCACTGCAATGGAGTGTTTTATATTTAATAAACGTTTTTCAACTCATATTCGCTGCCAGGTATTTCCTTGTGATGTTTCGTGTTTCCGCTAGGTGGCAGAGTTTCACATGACAAATTTCCAGAAGTTGACTTTCAGAGTTGTGTCAGTGTAAAAAGAAGTTTTACACCATTGAAAAGGTTGGGGCAAGGTGACTTATCCCATCATGCTTACATAATACAAATATGGGCATAAAAATAAGAATAGTTTCCCAACTGCTGTGACTTTCTAAGCCTTCGTGGACTAAATAAATCATTGAATTGTGTTATTTTCTGTTTACGTGTGTTGGTGCTTGACCATACGTGATCAAATATCAGTTGTGTAAGGGGTTCAACGCTGACTATCAATGCCAAATGTTATCTCGTTAGATGCATTTTCCATTGAGTGTTTATTTAAGTTAATATGGGCATTTGAAAGAAAACCAACAATGTGTCATTCTTTGACTTTAATGTTTAGTTTCACAGTCAACTTTGGTGGTATTAAACAAATCCATGCCTCTTCTTTTTAAAAACTAAAATTTTGAGAAAAAAAATGCCCAACTGCTGCATATTGATAAGTTGACTTCACAGCCACCATGCTGGGCTGATCATTTTAGAAGTTTTTACTTTCAATTTGAAATAAAGAAAAAAATGCCTGTGTCCATCATAATGCACTGCTGTATCATGTGAGCTGCACATAACTTTAGAGGCATGTTTTTGTCGGAAATGCTCATCCAATTCCAGGAGTATTTTGACCTTTGAGGCTCCACTGTAAACAGTACACAATCCTGCACAAGTAACACCACGCCCGCCGCTCTTTGATTTGAATGTAAAGTCCAACAAACCAACTTTTCAGAGGGCAGTGGACTGCAGTCATGTGGAAAGCCAGCTTGTTTGTTGTTGGAGAGTGTGTCTGCATTTGATGCCCCCCACAGATTGCGGCGAGGGCACAGCAAGTTTGGTTGTTGTAATTAAAGAGGTCAAGAAAGAGAACGACAACGCAGTGTAAAGTGGTTTGAACGAGTGCCTCACAGTCTCAAGTTCGGAGTCTGACCTTGCACGGAGAGTGGATGTTCTTCCTAGCATTTGCTTGTCCATTTCTCTTGAGATTCAACATCCATAAACCATGTGCACATTGCCATTTTGAGCCCAACACCTCATTTCCCTTTTTATTTCTATACGTCACTCACTTTCCTCTCATCTCTCTGATTTGGCCTCGCTAATGGAGGGTCTGTTTTTCCTAAACGGCTTTAGCAGTCAAGGCGGGACCATCAGCCTGGCACCCAGTCCCCACCATCACGTGCGCTCACACACACAAGCATCCCAATTACAGCCCTTTTTACAAATGTGCTCAAAAATTCACACATGCAACACAGCGACGTAGAACTCTGCATGGAGTCCATCTAAGAATAAACCAGACCTCCTTAAAAAGGCTGCCACTGAGGTTTACTTGAAACCTGAAATAGTTCATCAACACGACGCCCCATGTCTTACCTTGACCATGTAGCTAATTTTGACCATCTAGCTAATTTGGTCGCGGATGCCCCCTCTTCCTTTCCCAAATAAACAGATTTAAAGATGTGTGATGGATCCTAAGTTGCGCAAGAGTGACCCCCTGCAAAAGCAGAGCGACATCATGTTTGACGTCTCCAGTGATGAGTCTTTCTGCTTCCTGTAGCATGATGATACGTTTGACAATAGTAACATATTCTTGGCTCGGGTTGGTATTTCGTTTTCAGTCACGTTCACCATGGATGCATTTGAGGTTGCGGCTATTTTGAATGTTGGTGGTTTGTGGTGCATTCGACAAGGAAAATATCTACGCTGCGGTACGGGAAGCTTCTTTAAGACACTTGAAGCTCTGAATGTTTGAATCTATTCCTGAAGCGAGGCCTTCCTGTCGGTCACTTGCATGTTCACTCTCGCCTGCACTTGTGTAACACGCTTTTGTGGTAGTTTGTGTAAGTGTGAACAACCAATCAGAGAGAGAGAGAGGTATGAGAGGCCCAGTTGGAAAGTTGCATAATCTGGTTAAAAATCCATTTCTCTCTGAAATTGTGGGTGGTTGTTGAGCAACAATGCAAAATGAAAGAGAAGCTTCAAAGTCGATTTGAAACGTTGAGTATGAAACACGTTTTCCCAATGGAAAAAAGTTCAAGAAACGACAACCATCCACAAAGTAATCCATTACATTTCATACTACAGTAAAGTCTCGTTATATCGATATCGGGTATATCGATAGTACTGCTTATTACGATACTATTTCTATGAACACAAGGAGAAAATTTACATGCCGCAGGATCGGATATATCGATAGTCCGGTTATATCGATATTTTTTCCGACTCCCGAGAATATCGATATAACGAGACTTTACTGTAGTTTCATGATAACCATTAATAGTGCTCCATCCCCAAAGAAAAGAGTTTTAAGACTCCAATGACACAGGCCTCGTGCAACTTTTGATTTGGTGCATAAATATGTGTACGAAACGATAATTTCAGTTACGCAAGTGCAAAAAGAGATTTTGGACACTTTAATTCATTTTTAGTGGTGTTTTGCATTTGAATAAAAATATCACACTGCGTGTTTTGGGTATTTTAGATGCTATAAAACGTTTTTCTGATGTCAGTTAAGAACAAACAAAAAACAAAAAAGTGACGTCGGTTGTCCTTTAAACAAATGTTGCTCATCTTTAATAAGTCCATAGAGTTGCTTGTTCTGTAGCCACAAGGGGACACAAGCCAGTGACTTCTTGTGCCGGTCTCAAGCCCGGATAAATACAGAGGGTTGTGTCAGGAAGGGCATCCGACATAAAAGCTTGGCCAAAACCAACATGCAGATCAAACGTCTTGAAGATGGAGGACACTGATTCGCTGTGGCGACGACCCCTGAAGGGAAAAGCCCAGGCTTAAACAGCATTTGCGCCATTGTGGGACTCTTGTCCATTCGTAGCGGTATCCCTTCTTTGCATTAAATTCAGAGCGGTGAAACTGCACACAAGGCTTGACATTGCTGATGCAGAAAAAAAAACGTTTCTTCTAACAAAAGTAGCTGTCATTTGAACGAGTGAGTGGTGGGATTTTTTTTAATATCCACAGACACATTCTCGTCACCTCCTTATTGTGATACCAATTTGCTCGTTCATGTTTGGGACGGACAGAAGTCATTGCACTGCTTTAAAAATAATCGCCAAAAATGTTATTCTTTTGTGAATGGAAAGAATTGTTTCCTCCCACTCGTTCCCGTTCCCTTTCACTTTACTCCGCACTACATTTACACTCAAATAAACAAACCCAACTCAGCAGCTGTGTTGTTCATAGCAAGCAGTCTGCATCGGGCCTCTTATCTCATCAATAAAGGCACAATCTTAAGCTTTATGTTCTTTGCACAGAAGTGATGTGAAAGGGGAAGGTGGGAGGGAGAGAGGGATTCAGGGAGGAGATATATGGAGAAGGAGGGAATGAAGAGAGATTTTCTTTTTTTTCACAACACACTCATTCACTCAAGACATCCGCGACTGCCCACACACAATCTGCTGCTTGTCAGGTCAGTGAACTTTCACTTTTCACTTGATACTTTAAGAGTTTGGATTTTTTTTTCTCGATTGGTCTCATTGTATTGATTGATGCGTTGTGACAGTTTTTATCCCCGCTACAACACTGCAGAGTCAGTGATGCGATTTTACTTTTGAAGTCCAGGACCACGTTGGGAGTCCAGGCACGTGTTAACCTCTAATTTAAACCATTCCCACGGCTGTCGAAAGTTTTCATGCAGAGTACATTTCAAACGGACAGTGAATTTATCTGCAATGAGTGACTGGCATGGTTTTGGAAAGGAATAAATGCAAACAAAATAAAAATTCCCATCTATAATATTTGTAAGCCTTATTGGTGGTAGTACTGTACCTCTTAGCCAAGCAGGCACCTGGTTAATTTGACCAGAAGATGTCATTGTTGCTCCTTTTAAAAATTAGGCTTCTTATCTCTGATAATTGAGCATTCTCCAGTTATATTCATAGGCATTGACCCTGCTTGGAATTCAAATCACCGGTCTTTCATGACAAAATTGACTTTCTTTTTTATTTTGGAAGAAGTAAAGTATAATTAAAGCTCTCTGTGCATTGGAAAGTAGCCAGTGAGGATTTGTGAAGATGAGTCGAAGCTATGCGTCAGGCTTCATAATATATTTAGCTGTCATGCAAAGGTGAAACAAAGTCTAATTATATACAATGATATTTGGCGGAGGACAGCATGGTGGTCTAGTGGTTGGTGTGTCTCACTCAGAGTTCTCGGTGTGGAGTTCGACTCTCAGGTGTGGACGGCGGCTTTTCTACAGGCACGCCAGCGATTGTACATTTTGGGTACATTGAAGATTAAATTCTTTAAATGTGAAGATCATCTTTCTGCATTGTAAAAAAACATAATAGTAATAACAAGTGAAAAGGAGGCTGGCCTTTGCTTGGGTAAATATAACCCCCTTTTTCTCATGGTATTTTGTCCCAAAATAAATTAATATTTTTTATCTCATTTTTTAGGGGTTGTTTTGTTGTTTAGTGATTTTTTTTCCAACTTTTAGGTTCTTCATTAATTGAGTTTAACCAGCTGTCTTTAGTCCTAAAACCTAGAATGAGACATGCCACTACTAATCCAGCTGGAAGAAAATTTGAACAGAGTCCACAAACACTTTAAGGCAACAATTTGACCTTAAAATAATGGGCTTGACATTTTCTGTATTGCTACGGTTCCCAAAATCAGCGGTGCATCTGGCTTCCACAAACGCTCTTGAATAATTGAATTGACTTCAACTTCAGTGCACAAATCTGTCCAAAAATGGTGAACAGCTTAAGCTCACATTCAACCTAGCCTGCTATGACAAAAGTAATTTACCAATCCTTATATAAAAGTACTGTATTTTCCGTTGTATAAGGTCCACCGGACTATAAGACGCAGCTTCATTGAATGACATGTTTAAAAAGGTTTTCCATATAGAAGGCACACCACATTATAAGGCACTACAGTAGAAGCTGGCGTTATGCAGTACTTCTTCTACAAGGAGGAAATGGAGTTGGTGGCTGCTGATAGTCGTTGCGAGACCTGTTGTTGTTCAATATTACTTCACATATAAGACGCACCCACATAGAAGGCGCAGGGCCATCTTTGGAAGAAAATCAAGGCTTTTGAGTGAGCCTTATACACGGGAAAATATGTAACCCAATGTCAGAGATGTTCGCTCGGACACTGTGAACAAAAAAGCCTCAAACACGGGGAAATTGTCTTTTACTGCCGGCAGGAGGCGCAATTTTCATGAAGCCACTTTGTGTGCACTCCTTTGACGTCGCCCGAACCTGCAGCCCTCTGTCCAGCTATTTATTGAGAGTATATGCAAATTTCAGTGGTATATTTCAGTTTAGATTTTATTTTAGATTAGTAAAACACAGCCTTCTTGATTTGAATACCATGTCCTTGGATGTCCCTTGGTACAAGCACCAACATCCATACACCAACAGAAAGTAGACATTTTAATGGGTTGTCTTTCCATGAACTGAAAGATTTGCAACGTGGCTAATAAGCTATTCCTGTGCAGTTCACCATGTTCTAAATTCCGCCCAAGGCCAGATCTCCTACCTGAAGATAACAGTTTTACAGGCTGTGTCTGTTCACCTTGACCCCAAATTTTCTGTGCTTCCATTGTAGGCCATGTGTTGGCCTTTTATATATATTATATTTCTATTCTCTGTTCAAAATCGACAAATAGTGGGTTAGGAAATATCTCAGTAGTTTTTAGCATGTTTTTATTCTGCAGTATATTCTGTAGTAACATTAAACAGAGCCCACATCAGAATCAGGATGATTTGCACAACTCAAAAACTTAATTGCCAAAAGTGACCCGTAGATATTTTACCTTCTTCCCCCTCAGACCTTACCTCCCCTCGCTACAATGTCCCGCGCGATCTGCTCCAGCTGCCTCTTGTTCCTCTTCCTCGTTTCGCTGTGCGCTGCCGAGCCACGACGCACTGCTTCCCGTCCAACAAGGGTGGCACGCGCACCTGCCGCCAAAGTTCGTCTGGCAGGAAACTCGCCGCGGGAGCCTCACGAGGGGCGCGTGGAGGTGCTGCACAACAACACGTGGGGCACCGTTTGCGATGACGAGGTGGACATCAACCTGGCCAATGTGGTTTGTCGAGAGCTGGGCTTCCAGGGGGGCATCACGTGGGCACACAGTGCCAAGTATGGGGAAGGACAGGGTAAGAACATTTTGAAATCTTTTTACACACACAGGTGTCAAAGTCAAGGCCCGGGGTCCAGATCTGGCCCGCCACATCATTTAATTTGAATGCAAATAAAGCTTGTCAAGTGCCATGATGCTTGCTTAAGTCCGTACCAAAATTTCTAATTGTCATATGTAAACAACAAAAAACATTCATTATTCTTGACTTCAGATTAGAAAACTAGTTATTGTTGTGTGTTCTGTATGTAATATGTGGAGGAGATGAAGCATTCTAATGGGTTCCTCAAATTCATAATGGGGAAATCGTAACTACAATGTGACCCATGGCAAAAAATGAGTTTGACACCCCTGCTTTAAAATAAGGATCATGTTAACTCATTCACTGCAAAATGTGCAAAAATGTGTCCACTCCAGTGCCAGGGTTTTTGTCATTGTCACTCAAATTGCAGGACCAACAGAATATTGCGTTTTAGGACTACATAAACATTCAATGCAGTGTAAGAAACCTTTTACTCTCTTCTTTCATCAGAAAAAATAGTACATTCCTAAACTACATTGGTCTGGAGTTATATGAACTGGAAATGAGGGCAGCTGTTCAAAATACAATGCAATACATACATATTGGTTTATATAGCGCTTTAACAACAGCTGTAGCTGGAACAAAGCGCTAACATGGAAAAAGGGAAATTGCTGCCCCTTGTGGAAGGGAAAAATATTGCCATAGGCCAGCACAATAAATTCGTAAATGGCAGAGAATTAGTAAAAATGACACAGCTAAAGAAGATCTTGCAACTTTGTTTGATCTCATACTCTACAGCAAGGGTGTCAAAGTCATTTTTTGCCATGGGCCACATTGTAGTTATGGTTTCCTCTCGAGGGCCGTTATGAATTTGGGGAACCCATTAGAATGTTTAAATCCCTTCAGATATTACATATAGAGCACACAGCAAATTAATGAATAACTCGTTTTCAAATCTGAAGTCAAGAATAATGACTTGTATTGTGGTTGACATCCAAAAATATGAAATTTTGGCTCAGATTTTAGCAATCATTAAGGAATTCAACAAGTTTGATTTGCTTTCGCGGGCCGGAAAAAATGATGTGGCGGGCCGGATTTGGCCCGAGGGCCTTAACTTTGACACCAGTGCTCTACAGTAATCCAGATATTCCCAAAATGCGAAAAAAAACATCCTAATTTGTTGATAGATTAAATCCTTGAGCCACCATGAAATAGAATGTTTGTCTCGCTTGCAACTAAAAATAGAAAACACGATAAAAAATATATATTTGACTACTAATATCTGGTTTGTGCCGTACCATTTTTGGGCTACTTACCATTGGGCCACCACCAATTGAAACTTCAGCACAGAGCTTGTACTGACTGACATTACTTACTTTACCAGGATCGCGTTCCCACTGTCCTACGACACCGAACATTACTTTGACCTAACTTAGCTTGTTGTCAGTTACATCATGCGCGAAAAGAACACCATCGTCTTGACTGTCATGTTTTTTATGTGATACCCTCTACTGGAAAAGCAAACCAGACTGCTGACAAAAAAATATGGCCACGGCCGTCAATGATTAACATACGGCGCCCAACGTGACGTGGCTAAAGTCACTCATCGTCATTGTTTTATGTCCGTCCAAATGCCGTCCAATTATATTGTACTCAACCGTAAATACTTTTGAAACATGCCACATGGCTTACCAGTAATTAAGATGCCCGAAATAACTGACATGATAAAGGCATAAAGATGACATCTCGTTCAGGTTACCCGGCATACTGGAGGAAGTCATGCGTGGGGATGAAAGAAAAAAAAAACAACAACTTCGGGGTATTTGTTTTGGAGTAATGACAGCATACAGTTTACCACAGTTTTGCAGCACTTGCTACGCTTTATGGACATTTCTTAGTGCCGCTTTTAAAAATCCAAATTAAAGACAACGCGGAATGAATTTGAGAGGCGCAGTCGTAAAACACTCAACTTCTGAACACGCCGCAAAGGTGCAACCCTTAATCAAGCCACCAGTTTAAATCATATACGAGCTTGTGTGGTCTGTTTTCAGAACAAGGTTGAGTGGATCGTATGCTTAATAACAGCTTACTTTTCTCTGCCAAGGTCCCATATGGATGGACAATGTTCGATGCAACGGTTCCGAGAAGTCCTTGAAGGACTGCAAGCACAACGGCTGGGGGGTGAACGACTGCAAACACTCTGAAGACATGGGGGTGGTGTGCGTCGCCGAGCGCAGGCGGGAGCAGACGGCCGGCGCTGGAGACCACAGCAACGCCATCAGCCCCAATGGGAATTCCTCCCCCCAGTGGCAAGGCCTGGTGGCTACCCGCAGGCACTCCGAATACGGCTATTATGGGAACGGACATCCGTACGAGGTCCCCAGAATTTACAGGCAGCAACTTTACCAGGTATGCCACACATAAACGCCTCACAGCTGTCGACGTTTACTCTCACCACCGACTGTCGGCTTCTTTCCGTCAGGGTCACAGCAAGGTCCGAATCGAGGAGGTGCGCCTGAAGCCTGTCCTCATGTCGACCAAGAAGAAGACCTTGGTGAGCGAAGGCGTGGTGGAAGTTAAGCACGCGGGGAGATGGAGGCAGGTGTGCGACATGGGCTGGAGTCTGAACAGCAGCAGAGTGGTGTGCGGGATGCTCGGCTTTCCTGACGCCGCTCAGCCCAACCTCAAAATGTATAAGTGAGTATTTGTCTTTTCTTATCTTTTGACAGTCAGTCCTCTGTAAGTTGGATAATTATGTACATTGCCAGTTTATTCTGCATATTAAAGTACTTTTGAGATCCTTTTTTTGAAAACAACTGAAATTCTTGGCAACTGTAGATGATCCATACATTTTTGTCAGAGGAATTCATTAATCTCATCCATAACACACCTGTGTCTTTTACGTGGGACTTTTTTGTGGTCTTAATCATACTCGACATGACGGCCAAAGTTCAGTGTGCCCAGTCAAACTTGATTTCAAAGAATTTTGATTGACTGCCACAGTGCCTAAAGTGCCGGTGGTGGTGGTAGAGGTGTGTGGGGAATCAAGCTTAGAAGCGTAGAAAAGTTCAACATATCTGACAATTTGGTGTCTCCCACAATCCAAACAGCAAATACACAAAGATGTTGCACCCTGCCTGCTGCCTCTACAGTAGCTCCTAACCCTGTTTAGTCCCTTGCAAATTTCCCAATGGTGGGACTATTAAAGGCTTTCTGATTATAATTCTAATACCCCCTAAAAATAACCAAACACATCCCCTTAACAAGAATCTCACACTTGCAAAACAACCCATAAGTGTTAAATGCTGTGAAAAGTCAGCAAAGAATAAAAAGCAAAGAGAAGCAGAAGAAATAAACACCTTCTGTCACGCTTATCTTCACCCCCGTCAGCCGACATCACAATGAGAGGTCCCTTCCTCTCCTGAGAATCGGGATAATGATAAGGGGCTTCTTCGTTCCGAGCGAAAAGCTTTTCTTTACACCACTTTCCAAGCAAATCACCCCAACCAAGCCTTCTCTGCGCACCTCATTGCCTCTGTGGTTCTCTGATGCTATCTTTGCTCCCAAGACAAACAGCAATACTTTTCATTTTGGATTCCTGTTCCTGGCTGTAATACCAGCCCCTGATTGTGCTTTAACTGTTCCGTCGATATATTGCTGAGAGGCCAGATGAAAATTTGTGTGTGTGTGTGTGTGTGTGTGATGTCACTTGTTTGATTAGAAATAGAGTATCGACAGGCTCAGTCAGTGTTAATGTGCTTCTCCCTGGCATTGTTGCCATTAAGGCATTGCCAGGTCTTAAATTTTTCATTGTATTTTTTTCATTGCATGCATCCATGCAAACTAATGCTGAGATTCCCAAGCTTAATACGTAAGCAATGCTCCAGATATTTTCGCTTTTGTCAGGGAGAGCGGGTGTGCAAATCCCATGTTACTTTAACAAGAAACCAATACCATATTTTCCGCACTATCAGGCCCTTTGGTGTATCAGGCTCACCATTAATGAATGACCTATTTTATTAAAACTTTTTTCATATATAGGGCGCACCGCATGATAACCCAACCCCATCTGGGGTTATGCATCTACTGAACGAATTTGAATACAATTTGAAACATTTGAAAATTGAATACAAAAATACAGTTGCTCATCTTTTTTTTCATTGTTTTTTAAATTGAGATTGTCAGAAGCGTAATACCAATAATTGAATCCAATAGTAATCTTGTGTTGTTGTGAACATAGAGTAAACATTTAGTCATCTTAGCAACTTTGCAAGTGGTGAGTCGAGTTATGGGACGTACATCTCCCACCTCTGGGTTGTGTGGCTGCAAGAGGTTGCAAAATGAAATCTGACCAAATCACTCAAGTTCTGCTTTTATGGCCTCCTTTAAATAGGGTGTTTCAAGGTGTCCCAAAACGTGTTGGAATTTGATGTAATGATGTGTATAAAAGTGGCCCTTTTTCCTTTCTGGCTCCACAAACAATTTTACCGTTTGTTTTTTTACGAACTATATTTTCCTGCAACATGCATCGGCATTAAAATTGCTTACCATCTACTTTAGGTATTGGTCACCAGTGGGTTTCCATGATGCTATTGCGGCAGTGCTTAACCACTGCCAATTTTATAACAGGGAATGGAATTTCACAAAATGGAACAGCGTTGTCGTAAATTGTAGGATGACATATTTCTATAAGTTTACATCTGCTGAGAGCCAATCATTTTCATGCTTAATGTGTTCGCTCCACCCTGAACTGATTGCCAGTTAATCACAGGGCGCATAATTAGATTCAAATAGTCCCTGATTGGGAAATGCAGTCAGGTTGCCTCTTATAAAGTCTCTTGAGTTAACCGTTACGTCATTGGTGCCATTTTTCAGTCTAATACAGTAAAGTCTCGTTATATCGATATTCAAGGGAGTCCGAAAAAATATCGATATAACCGGGACTATCGATATATCCGACCCTGTTTGCATGTAATTTTCTCAGTGCGTGCATAAAAATAGTATCGATATAACCGGGACTATCGATATATCCGATATCGATATAACGAGACTTTACTGTATCTGCATAATAGCCTGTGTGCTAAATTGACTTGTCTGGGTAGACCCACTCCATCCATTTTATTGTCAAGGTATGCGCTTGGAAGGTTCTCGCCACATATTGCCTGTGTCATAATCTACAGTTGAGTAGCGGCATTGTCTGGATAAGTTTGCATTTATGTATACTTTAGCTGTTTTTCTTTCATCCATTGATGAGTCAAGACAGTCACAGGCTAAGTAGTGCTATTGGCAAAGTAGTGCATCCAGAAACAGGGATGTTAATCTTCTTAAGACAAACGTGAGGAATTGCTTTCCCGAACTTTAATGGTTCTCTGTGTGTTGGTACTGGGTTGTTTATCTGCAAAAGCAGGCGAACCGTTCGTGCATGGTTTGTTTTGCTCATTGTGGAAAACGGACTGAAATAGATATTTTTCAGACAATATGACCTTGACATATTTTGTAACATCTGCACCCGTGATCGGAAGCCAGGAAACTCTTAAGGGATCGCGTTACACCGTTTTGACCACCAGAGACACGCCCCCATGTTCCTCCACCTTGCTCGAAAGTCTCTCTGAGCAGTCAGGCCATGGCTCTAGGGCCGCCTGTGTGTCTTGGATCCAATTCTTAAGATGCCGTAATTGCAGGTTGGTCAGGAGCGAGGCTCGCTGGGGTTTGTGCTGTGAGAGAAAAAAACACCCTCCATTATAGCTGTGTGTGAGAAAGGAAGACTGCCTTGCCAGAAAGGGGAGGGGGGGGGGCAAGCCGCACCAGTCCAAACTAATTTTCACTTTCACTGTGAAATATCTTTAATTATCGCTGTTGTATGAGCAGTTCAATCAGCAGGTGACCATCTTTTATCATCTGGCTTTTGATTGCGGGACTTCAACTTACCTTAAGGATATTTAATGGCAAAAGGATACTTAATGGAAATTTAATCTTTTGTTATGTGTTACCTTAGAATTATGTTTCCTGTGTTGAAAGAAAGTTGCCACTTTTCCAGAGGGTTTTCACTTTTGAATTATCATTCATTAAAAAAAGACTTTATCAACATCGCAGGGATAATATAAGTGGACCTCAATCGGCAGTACATTTGCACCTAAAAGCTAGCAACCACTCATTTGACGACAATGAGGTTAAAATCTTAGCGAAAGAACATAGATGGTTAGAAAGGGGGGTAAAAGAAGCGATTCTTATAAAACAACAAAATCCTTCATTAAACCGGTCTGGTGGGGTGAGGTTCAATTTGGATCGTTCATACAATAGCCTGCTTAGGCAAAACAGGTTAGGCAACTTTCGTAATGCTGATGAGGGTCGTTATGCTGATGAGGTGATACAGGTGGGAGTGGGAGTAATAGGCCAGTCGTTAGTCAGGAATGTAGGAACAATCAGTGGGGCCACAGGGAGGGGTCCTCTGCCCCCCCAAGCTGAGAGTAGGGACCTATCATAACTGTGTCCGGCGCCACCATGTCTGGACATTAGGGATATATAAATAGGGCCGATACGACCAGTCAGACTTTAGTTCGCTGACGAAGCCTCTTGGATAGGAGGCGAAACGTCCGAAACCTTCACTTTTGTATAGATGACGGCTGAAGAAACCTTCTCATCTATCATTCATTAACGATCCTTAAATTACAATAAAATGGCAATGCTACACAGAACCGGACATGTATTTTTTCCTATTGACCAAAAAAAAGTCATTTTTATCCCAACAAAAACTAAGATTGAGATTTCAATTTGGTCCATTTTAGGGATTTAGTCACTTAAACAACACTGAAAATGCACCTAACACCACATTTCATCTTAGTCTTTTGTCATACCCTTTGAAGAATTAATTAGCCTGCTGACTTAAAAAACACAGGAGAGATTTTATTATTTCAAGTTATGAGTAATGTAATGACACACAATACAATATACAGTAAAGTCTCGTTATATTGATATCGGATATATCGATAGTCCCGGTTATATCGATACTATTTCTATGCACGCACGGAGAAAATTACATGCAAACAGGGTCGGATATATGGTTAGTCCCGGTTATATCGATATTTTTTCGGACTCCCTTGAATATCGATATAACGAGACTTTACTGTAATACATCCTAATTGATATAGCGCCGTCACAACAGCTGCATCTGTAACAAAGCGCTTCACATAATCTTATTTTGGTGGAATGTGCACATCTGACATGCAACAATTATCTCTATCATACACTACCAACTCCATTTCTCATTAAATGTTCAATTAAACTCTTAATTTATATATTTTCAAAGAAAACATTTTTAGTTGGATGGAGGAATGTCTGAGAATGAATTTAAATTGTATTTCCATGAAAGTGCCGTATTGAGTAAAATGAATGTGCCAAGAATGCTCAATGTCCACATACAAGAGAATTTTTAAACCCGTTTTTAAACGGAAAGACTGGTCGCTAGTTGAGAATCAACAATCAATGAAGCAACGCTCTTGCCAAAAGTCCTTTTAATGGATGCAGTGGAGAAAAATCATAATCGGTGCCTGGGGTCCACTTGCAGTGGATCAATACTCATTCAATATTTACATAAGATTTCCAACGGAAAAGGCACATTAAAAAAATCCGAATGTCTTTTGTTGGACTGAAGTTAGCTTAGAGCGGGGGTCGGCAACCCGCGGCTCTGGAGCCGCATGCGGCTCTTTAGCGCTCCCTAGTGGCTCCCTGGAGCTTTTTCAAAAATGTTTGAAAATGGAAAAAGATGGGGGAGGGAAATATATTTTTTGTTTTAATATGGTTTCTGTAGGAGGACAAACATGACACAAACATTCTTAATATTTTCCAATGCTGTAAAAATGTGTAGAATAAATATTACATTTCAACGTTTCTGTCAACGAAGATTTGCGTCATAGCCTGCGACACACGTTTCTATCAGCAGGGCGGGATGCCAGGCAGGTGGCTGTTGTAAACAAACCGGCGGCTGTGTGATGGGCCATGGATCCCAAAGGGAAAAAGAGAAAAATAACTGAGGAGAACAGATGATTCAACGATTCTTGGACCGAATCATTTGCATTCATTGCCAATGCGGAAGGATTGCCTGAATGTTTGCTCTGTAGCGAGAAGTTGTCAAATACCAAAAAGAGTAATGTGGAAAGACAAAAGAGAAGAGGATGCTGCTGCGTTTTAACCTTGCACTGACTTGCTTGGCATTTGCACAGAAATCAAACTTAAACTGTATTAATTTGATTTTATATACTTTACCTTTTCAAAAGGCTGCTGTTTTATATTTATAAATGCAGGCTGCGTTTTATTACACTCTGTTTGTTGCCCAGAAAATGGGCACGTTATGCACGTTCCATTTTGTTGTCAAAATAAAAATGACATCAAAAATCGGATTTCTATATTGCATTTCTTTAATTTCATCAAAGCAATGAAACATAATTCATTAATATTGTAATGAAGTTAAACTCGAGGCGGCATCGTAATACAGAGTAGTCACGTGGTGCGTCATTCTCTATAGGATGCGCTGCAGGGAAAATAAACATTTAATCATGAAGGCTCATTATATATACGTAGCCAACTTAGTCATTTTGATAGTAGGCTAATATAGCTAATATAGATACATACAGCATGTGTTGCCTTCATTATAAGGCTTATATAAGGCTTTTAATTTTTTGAGGCTCCAGACATATTTGTTTTTTTGGTCCAATATGGCTCTTTCAACATTGTGGGTTGCCGACCCCTGGCTTAGAGTGTAGCAAGGTCTCACAATTGTGGGTTTGTGTGGACTGCCGGCATGCGGAGCCACATAATAGCTGCATTCAACACATTTTAAAAGGGGAGTTGAGGACACGTGCAAAATAAGATGTCACTTACCGCTTTTGTGCCGTTTATGGAATTATGTGATACGAATAGCATCATGTTCACTTGTGTGTTGAGTATGACGTCTGCTGTTTATTTGTGTTTGGCTGTCCGGCATCACATCATGCGCCTCAGAGAGTACACTCGTTTGCTGTGTGTTTTTATTTAGAAGTAGCGATTTTCAAAACACCTCTCACTGCAAAATAATTGGAAATGATGAATGTAAATGCACATTTTCTCTTCCCTCCCGCCTCCAAACAAGCTTTTATTCTTGAAAAACATATTTGTGCAAAGGTCTTGCCTAAGTACGGCGTGAGGAGTGATTGAGCAAAGTGGAGTGTCAGCTGCCAGCAACACTAACGTCACTGCTGTGGCAATGCCTCCCTTGATTTTAGATTTTTAGCTCACAGACTTCATTAGGTAAAGAGGCATTCTAACTAAAACATCCAAGAGTTTTATTTATATCTGAAATATGTATGAGAAAATATTTATCTGTCTCTGTCAACATGCAAATCTGCATCGAATGAGCCTGTTTTGGGTCACTCATTTACGAGGGGAGAAATTTCATGTCTACTTGTGGACCACATTTGATTTTGGAAATGGTTGCAAAGGCTGCATTGTTCATACAAGAGTTAGAAAATGTTTATTCTATCAGGTTAGTGGAAACCCCTTTCGTACATCCACATTTGGTCAATTTAATTTCCCCCCCACAAATAAATACCATCTTTTAAAAATGGCTCTTCAGATGCAACAATTCTATCCAATGCCAGTGTCAATAAAAAATGAAATCCTTAAAAATGATTTTTTATAAAAAAAAGTCACAAATGTTCATTTTACAATTTCACTAATATTGTGCAAGCTAAAATAAGAAGGAAGAAGAAGAACGTGCATTTTAAGTAATCCTATTTGGGAAAAAAATAGCAATATGACTGCAATATAAGGCCCATCCTATTCATTTTTTGTGGTTGTATTGAACTTATTATTATTGTTCCCAGTAAATAAAAATGTCTTTAGAATACGAAAAGCTGCCACATGAAATACAGTAGTCCCATAAAGGGAATTTTAAACCAGCCTCACATCAAGCAGTAGCATACTTAGCATGTTTGCTACAGAGCATAATCCATGTGACCATCTTTAATGGTGTTGGTATAGTGCAAGTTTTGGAAGCCATCCCAGCACACTGTTTGTGACATGTTACCGTACTCGTCCAGTGAGCGGAAGGCTTCCGTCAGCTCCTGCCCTGTGCTGTGCATAATTGGCAAGAAGCGACTTATTTTTTTCCCTGGCCAAAAGTTTTGTGTTTAACCATTTTTGGCATTATTTACATGAAGGCTTCACTGGCTTAAAGATTGAAAAACACCGCTGTACATGGAAAGCGGATTGCAATACTTTGTTGTGTTTTATTAATATTCCCATTTGTGGATAAATATGTTCAAGAAAGCTTACCAATATTACTTCAAACCAATCCAATTTATTTTTAATCACACGACATCTTTATCTCATAACACATCCTCATGCTGGTTTCTTTTTGGGATGAACGGTGCCAGCCATTTTAGGACCGTTCGTTTACCCTAGCATGAAAAAAATCAAAACATGAATAACCTGGGATTAAATGCCTATATCTCAAGAAGTCATGAAAAAGAATTTAAAAAAAGTCCAAAGGAAAATATATCGCTATTTTAGAAGGTGCTGCTACTTGACATCTCATTTTGTGCTCTTTCTCTTTCTCTTTCTCTTTCTCTTTCTCTTTCTCTTTCTCTTTCTCTTTCTCTTTCTCTTTCTCTTTCTCTTTCTCTTTCTCTTTCTTTCTCTTTCTCTTTTTCTCTTTCTCTTTCTCTTTCTCTTTCTCTTTCTCTTTCCCTCTCATCTCTCTTGCTCTCTGTATCTCTCTCTCTCTCTCTGTGTCTTTCTGTATCTCTCTCTCCCTCTCTCTTTCCCTCGCCTCTCTATCTCTCTATATATTTCTGTATCTCTCTCTCTCCTCGCTCTCTGTATCTATATATCCCCCCCCTCTCTCTCTTTCTCTCTCACTCTCACTCTCACTCTCTGTCTCTCTGTATTTGTTTTTTTTTAATGTGTCACCTTACATTGTGAAATGGACAAAATCAATGCAGAAAGAGATAGCTGGAGGAATCGTGAATTTATCCTGGGCTGCCCCAATTGAATCCCTAACCTTGCTTGAAAACCATTGTTTTATATACAAACATTATATTTGGAGCAGTAGCAAGTCATTGCTAGAGTGGTGAATATTTTTGGTCACCTAGCAAAAACATGCAATATGTGCATGTGTGTGCATGTGTGTGTGTGTGTGTGTGCGCGTGTGTGTGTTGAAATTCTCATATGTGGCCAGGTTACATTGAAAACAAACAACATAAGTCAGAGTCATTATTACATCAAACTAACGTGAGGGTCACTGAGGTCACCTCACAGGTTGAAGTGTGTGCGTGACTACAGTCGATATACAATCCTGATAGGACCATTTCCTCTCTTTGTTTCGTTATAGGAAAATATGGGATACCAAGGTGGCAGATCCTTCAACAAGGTAAGTCATACCATGGCATACTTTGGCTTCTTCACATAAAAGCCATCCCACCTCTGTTACGCCTCACAAAATAGCAATGAAAGTTGGGAAATTTTGTGGGTAAACGTGGAATGCCAACAATCTGTAGGGAATTTCACTTTGAACATCACTTCCTCCTTTTTAGGTTGAGCCTCATGTCCAAGAAGAAAGGCTTTTGGGTAGAGAAGGTCCACTGTCTGGGCAGTGAGAACACCTTGTCAGAGTGCCTTGGTCAGCTGTCCATCCCCCGTAGCCCCGCCCCCTGTAAGAACGGACGGCACGCTGTGGTCAAATGTGTTCCGGGTCCTCAGTTTTCCAGGATTTCCTCGGGAAGACCACAAGCCCCGTACCCAGTTGTGGTAGGAAGACGTGATTATGTGTAAAGCGAATGAATGTGGTGTCAACTTTAACATTTTTTGGTTCTCTCGACGTAGCCGGTGCGTCTGAAGGCCGGGCCCAGGCTCGGAGAGGGTCGCGTGGAGGTCCTCCGAGATGGAAAATGGGGGACGATCGTGGACCACATGTGGGAGCGAACGGCGGCCAGCGTGGTGTGTCGTGAGCTGGGCTTTGGTACCGCCAAGGATGCACTGCAAGGAGCCTATATGGGTCAAGGTGAGAGCGAACAATGATCTTGTTTTCACTGGGTGGTTTTTAAAGTGTTTATCAAGCGCGATGGAATGCCAGATGAGATACGGCAACCTATGCAGAAAGCGTTTTATCTCACGTCAGCAGCTATCAGATGAGATCACGTCTACCTTATGATTCACTGCTAGATCTCCACCTGCGTGTCCTGAGCCGGGACGGTCAGGTGTACAAACAAATCCGCAAAACTTTCACACGATTCCCAATACGAAAAGCTGCCTTGGTTTGTTTAGGCTTTGAGGGCTCAAATAGCAAAAAGTACCGTGCATTTGTCGACCAAAGGCCCCGACTGGCATTCAGAACCTCTCAGCCTGACCACAATCTGTCAGGATATTGGACCAGCTGAGATTTGCTCGAATTTCATTTTTATTTAATCAAGATGAGTAGGAATAGTGACTAATTTCTCAGTGGGTGAAACTGTTACCAGAAAAAAATACTTTTTTGTATGTAGTATGCTTAGTTACATTCTTAACCCGCATATACTGTAAGTATACAAGTATGGTGGTGGAAGTCAAAACTTGAAGGAAATTCATGAAGGTGATTTCAGATGCAGATGTGCCTTGTTTTACAACATAAGGTCAAATAAAATAAAAGGTGTAAAAGCAAGCAGACTGCAGGAATATAATCCATACAGGCCAAATTTCGAGTCCTGCTGAAGTTTAAAAGTTGGCTTCCGGTGCACTGTCTTTATGAATAATTGTAGTCGTTAACCATTTTATGCAAATAAAAAAAGGCCATAAAACAAAAATTAACTCACCCTTATATATACATGTACAATGTACAATAAACAATAACAATAAATCTGACTTTGACTTTGAATTCCATAACAATTTCATACTGGTGGTGAAAAAAAGCAAAACGTGACGAGTCTCTAGTTCCAAAATGCGTGTGTTGGTCAATGAGGTGATTGTTGCCAACGACACTTCAAAATAGCATGCTTCTCTACTTCTATTCTTTCTTGAAAATTGTGCCGTGTTTTTCTGCAACACCCCCCGCAAAAAACAAAAACAAAAACACAAATATAGCACAGTAGAGAATATGTGCTTTCCTAAAACACGATATCAGCTTACAGTTTTTTATTTGGTTTGAAGTCATATTTTTTTGACTTATTAAACCATGATTAACTACTAAACATCGTAGGAATGAAAACAAAACAGGACTTTAACTCACTCACTGCCATTCACAAATTGAAAATATGACTATCCCAAATTTGTTTTGTTTTTTCATGCTTGCATTACAAAGCACTGGCCACGGCCTCTGGCAATTATTTTTCATTGCCCTTTTTTCCATGTTAGTGCTTTGTTCCAGCTTCAGCTGTTGTTAAAGCTCTACTGTATATAAACCAATATGTACTGTATGTATTGCATTGTATTTGGGCAGCCACCCTCATTTCAAGCTCATATAACTCCAGACCCATAAAATTTAGGAATTAACTTATGACTTTCTGATGTAAGAAGACAGTTAAAGGTTTCTACCGCTGTATTGAATATGTATGTTGTCCTAAAACACAATATCCTGTAGGTTCTGGAATTCAAGTGACAATGACAAAAACCCTGGCACTGGAGTGCACCAATTTTTGCACATCTGGCAGTGAATGAGTTAAAGTAATGACATGGACTTTTTCGGTCTTCTTACTTCACATTCCTTCCTGTATCCATCTTTTTTTCTCTGAGAGGTTCCACAGTGTTCTACCTACTCAGCTGTGTGGCCACCCGAAATCCCTCAAGCCAGGGTGTGCTCTCCCCTCATGCCGATAAAGGCGACAGGCAGCATGAACGTTTGCTGATGTGGCTTAAACATGGCGCATGACTTAAGTCCCCCGTTTACCTTTTTACTTCTGCCGGCAATGATGTCATCTTGAATACGTGCTTTCGTTTGGTACATTCATTCGCACACACTATCCCTCTCCCAGGCTTGAAGTGTTCTGTAGAACTTGATTCAGGTCGATGGCACTTCAAAGGATGCAGCACAGGTCCGTCCTCTATAATGTTCACGATATGACGTTTGGCTGTAAGCTGTAATTTCCCATGTGCCATGAAGGCCACATAACCATTGCTTAAACACGCCTAATTTAGACTCTTGACAGAGAACAAACTCCCACTATGTACAGAAAGCGTGATTTTCGGGGAAAGTTAAATAAAGACTTAATGAGTAGATGTTTAATTTCTGTGTGAAATAATACACAGTGGCGACTCTTGATGTCTGTGATGCACTACAATTTGGAATTTAATATACCTCTTCAGTACTCACATGTAGTTTCTGTGGTAAAATCGAGACATGATGATAACATCAGAAGTGGAAACGCCATGTTTAGATGACCTTCCTGGCAAATAAATCAATCAATAACCGGAAAACCACTTTTAAATTTTGACGAAAATACAAAATTACATCACATGAGTGATTATGTGAAGAGTTAAGTTCAGTGTTTTTCTTTTGTTTTTTTTTTTTCATATAAATCTTCAGGATGCTAAAAAGGATCCACGAAAAATACTGTGAACTCCAGTGTATTTATTTATTTTCTCTCTTTTTTTGTGTACCTGCACCATTTCCCCGCGAACTTTCACTCGAGTCTCACAACCACAAGACCCCCTGGGCTGACTTATTTATGATGAGCAAATGTGATAATGTGAAAAAGCATTTTTTTCCCGCTGAGCGCTTGATTGCTCGCAGATTGTAGCCTGTTCAGCATGTCTCATTCTGAAAATGTCTGTGTGTGTGGTATACACATGCACGCATACGCGCACGCATGTTCGCTGAAGGGTATAAAGTGTCGTATGGCTTCAAACTTTTAAATCATGTTTGGAATCCTGCTGGTGGCATGACATAATTCTGGCTTGTTTCATGGGCTCTATCCAGCCGCAGACAGCACAGATTACTACCCAACTAAGACAACCCTGGCTAAGAAAAACGGACTCGGACATGTTTCATGGAACAGTGGGGGAGGACAGCATATTAATTTCAGTGCCTGAAATGGAGTGTAATTTCAACGTGGGAAAGATTGGGGTTTTCCTTGAAAGCACAACCAACCATTTCTGCTTTCCGGTCAAGAATGAGGCCAAATTCACCAATTTCCAAACCTTCAAAACATCTTTCTAATGCAATAAAACAAACCTATGATTCCATTTGCCACTTCTTGCACTCACGTGGAGTTTGCATGTTCATTTAGTGCTCCCCTCCGAGAACTCTGGCTTCTTCCCACATCACAAACAAGAATCAATGTTGATTGGAGACTCCAAATTGTTGTTTATCTACATGTGCCCTGTGATTGAATGGGTCCAGGCAAGAGTGCAGTGCGCCTCTTGCTTAGTCAGCTCACTCCAGCTCAACCGCAACCCTGATGTGGAAAAGACATAACAAAGAGACATATGGATTGGATTGGATTGGATTAGCCTTTATTAGTCTCGCAGTGGATAAATTTCCATTTCACAGCAGCAAAGTAATGGAAGGAAGAGAAAAGGAAATGAAGATGTAGAAAAACAAAATACAGGAGCTGCTGGAAAGGCAGCCACTCTCGCGGCGCCATCTTGAGAAAGAGAAGAACAAAAAAACAAAAAAGCTAACAAAATAACAAAATAATATGACAACACGAAGACGCAGTTATTCAATCTTAAACCGTTTTGTTGTATGAAACAGTTCTAGATGAAAGAGTAAAGGATCAAAGCGTCCTTTTCACCAGTGGATTAGGGACGTCATGGTGTAATGTGCATGTCTGCTACAAGCTATATGTTGAAAGCAAACACGAACCTGTAGGATCCATTGATGAAAAAGATTGTCTCACATTTCCTGTCCCACGTAAATCTGCTTCAATTCCAAGCTGCGAAAGTTCCACACACGCAATGGCACTCTGCGCTGACGCTCCTTTCTTCTCATCGCGCGCTCCTCAAGCCATGCAACCATCCAGCCGCAGACTGTCCAACAGCACAGACCTTTCCGCTGAACGAAGCGGTGCTGTAAAAAATGCTGCCTATTACAGGCGCAAAAAAGCACAATAGCCCCAGAGCTGTCCAGCGATGATAGTCAAATGGCACCGACAGTCATCCCATTCAAAAACAGTGCTGGCATATTCGTGCTGCCGATGATGAATGTCGTGGCCAAAAACGCTGAAAAACAATCTGTATCCATTCCACACGCCGCACAACAACTGAAAGTGACAAAAGAAAACACATAAAAAAAGAAAAAAGCACGGCTCGTGAGAGCACTTGCTGACGGTTGCCTATTCAGGCGCCATCTTGGACTTCAACTATGCAGCTTGCCATAAATTAAACTGACACTGGATTTGATTTAGCACATTGAAAATTTCATTCAGTCATAAGAACAGGATTCAAATTGCTCTATTTTAATTGTAATCGAAAGTGTTAGTGTCATGGGCAACATTTCTGCAATGAGAGTTACTTTTTCATCTCATCTCTTTCATATTCTTCTTGTGGGTTTAATTTCAATTTCCAAGTTTCAGGAAACTCAGCACGTCATGAACTGTGAACAGAAAGTGGCACTTTTGAACCTATGCCAGCATGTTGGAGCAAAAATAGTGTCTGTGTGTGCTCACATTGTTTTTCAAAACAGCGTGCTTTCTGCAGTGATCGTCTTATTTTTGTGGAATTTCATTTTTCATCATGCTACGTTCGTCTCATATGTTCATTTTCTATCAAGCATGTCCTCACGAGGGTCATGGAGATTCTGGGAGAGAGGCGGGGTACTCGCTGGACTCACAGATCTACGCTGTAAACCCGAATGTGGAAATTTACATTTTGATCCAACTCACTTCCAAATTATAGAGCTAAATTACCAGAATAGGATATTTCTATTTCTCGACCAACAGTTTTATTTTATAGTATTTATTTAAGAATTTCCCTCTAGTGTGTGTTTGCACTGAGTTTTACTCCACACACGCGAGGGAGCAAAACACCATAAATGTTCAAACCAAGTCTGCTGCGACTCTTGTGAGAATTTATTTCAGGGATTTCACATATTTTCCAATAGAAGTTTTAAGTACAGCCTATGATTGCTCTGCTTTTCGTTTTTTAATTTGTTGTTTTTTGTTGTTGTTGTTTTTTTGTTTCATGTGGGCCCTTCCATACCCATGTCACGATGAATTTAGCTTGCAGGAGTCACAATTGCGATAGCACCGGAAGTCAGGCAGATATGTTTTTTTTTCAAGCCACATGTGTGACCAACATGGAAGCAAGGCTGCAATCTTAACGAGACAGAGCCAGCCAGGCTGCGTTCTCAGTCCCTGTCGGCTGCGACATTTTTTCATTTCCGACGTCTGTCTGGTTGTTTCTCTCTTTCCCTTGGTTTTTGTGTATATGCTGGCGCTTCCTAACACACCGGATTAGTTTCTAGTTTCTCAAGAAAGTCAAAGGCTTCACACACATTTGCCCTTGTTTAATGGACTCAGCATATGGTTTGTGGTTGTTTTGCCGAAAGCAACACAGAGTTGGTAATGAGGTGTGTCCGATCGGTGACGTAGATGCTGCACGTTCTCCTGCTTGCCTTACTTTAGGGAGATGAACCATTCATTGTTTCTGAAGTGAAAAAAGCGCGTCGAACGACAAAGAATAAAAATATGGCAGCTGATAAACGTTCAGGCTCCGCGTGACGCAAATTTAGGCGGACACTGGGTGGCCCTGAAGCAATGAATGTCACGTGAAATGTCAGCTAAGAATGCTTTGATTCATTTTCGTTTGACTATTTGTTTGCTCATTGCTGCCATTCAAGCAAGCTACTTTCATGGACCAAAAATGATAACCTGATAACGCGATAAGCTCTCCATTGTAGAAAGCGCTGCACCTGGAAGGGTGAAGCAATCATATTACCAGTATTGACCTGTTCCTTTGTCTTTTTTTCCCACTTCCTGAAGTGTAATCATTTGTGCTTAGACCATGGTGGAGGTTGTCCAATTCAGCTAATCAACTAACACCAAATTTTCCCCATGCTGTGTTAAGTCGCGCTATTTCAAATTTGAGAGTGATCATAAGGTTGTCAAACCCACACGAAGCAAACTGAAAAAAGACCATTTCTGACCTGTGCAGGTAATGGACCCATCCACATAAACAGTGTGCAGTGCACAGGGACGGAACGATCCATCCTCGACTGCTTCTTCCAGGAGGTTCAACCGTGGACGTTCAAACATAGCCAGGATGCATCAGTTCGCTGTAACGTTCCTAAAACTGGCACAGAGTACACGGTATGAACAATGGCCATAGTGTACACCGCAAGAACAAACATGCTTCAGAATTCAAAGGTGAATCATCGTAATCCCGTTTGCAGGTGCGTCTGGCTGGCGGCAGGGTGCCCTCGGAGGGTCGGGTGGAGGTGCTCATGGAGGTGGGCGGCCGGAAGCGTTGGGGTTCGGTCTGTAGCGAGAACTGGGGCATCAATGAAGCCATGGTGGTGTGCAGACAGCTGGGCCTGGGATTTGCTGCAAGTGCACATCAGGTATGTCCCCCACCACTGCCCCCCCCCTTAAATGATGTCAAACTTCACGACTTGGACGTGTCGTACAAGAAGCTCTGAATGAGCAGTTCTTTCTCCTTGATGAATGGTAGCCCTTAGGGATGATAATGAAATACAAATCAACAGCTGGAGGTCAATCTATAGTTCCAAGCTTTAATTCAGTCTGATGGACGATGAATAGCAAACTCTCCCTTGCCCCCAACAGGATACCTGGTACTGGTCCAGCGACCCAAATGCCGCCGAGCTGATCCTCAGCGGAACTCACTGCGTTGGCACTGAATTCTCCATTCAGCACTGTCGCCGTAACAACCACATGCACTGCCCACGAGGCGGCGGACCGAAGGCGGCTGGCGTCACCTGCTCAGAGAGTAAGACACACTTTTAGTTCTCTGTCTTTTGACCTAAAGTTTTGACTATAAATCGGATCACAGGTTGGCTCTGGCTGAGCAAATATAAATCTGTATCTCACTCTCTCTCGCTGTCTCAGGGGAAACGCTAAGATGGAACTGCATCCATTTAAGGACAATGGACGATGTCCATTTTTTTAGATGATTAAAAATGTATTTTTGCATAGAACATTTTCATGTGGAGTGATCGCATGACACATGAGGGAAGGAGCTATAAGGTGCAACTAAGCATTTATGATGTAATAGGCTTGACATGTTTCACAGAGTGATGAAAGGGACAACGTTAAAAAGCCAGTCAGGGGTAAGCAAGCTTTGACAACTTTCAATAGCAGCGATTGAATCCTGCAATCATACCACTAAATGTACTTATGGAGCACCACTTTATGCATTCTTGATCAGTATACGAGTGTAAATACAATTTAACCTCAGTCAGTGGGGCAGTGTGAGAAATGATCTCAAATGGAGTATATACACCTAAGGCTTGAAAAAATAAGCTTAATTTTCTACGATAAATAGAAATTTTTAACGATAAATAGAAATTACCAGGTATGTCCGGAGCTGTAGTCCACAAACAGGACTACAACTCTGCGTTCAATACCATCATCCCAGAACTCCTCATCCCCAAACTTCTCCAGCTTGGTGTGTCCCCCACGATCTGCCAGTGGACCCTCAGCTTCCTGACAGGACGGACACAACAGGTCAGACTGGGAAATATAGCATCCACAACACGAACCACGAGCACTGGAGCCCCGCAGCGATGCGTTCTCTCTCCATTGCTCTTCTCTCTCTACACAAACGACTGCACCTCAACGCACCCAGCTGTCAAATTCATAAAGTTCGCAGACGACACCACGGTCATCGGTCTCATCAAAGACGGCGACGAGTCTGCGTACCGACAACAAATGGAGCAGCTGGAGCTCTGGTGCAGCCGTCACAACCTGGAGCTGAACACGCTCAAGACAGTTGAGATGATCGTGGACTTCAGGAAACATCCATCACCACAGCTACCCCTCACACTATCCAACTGCCTTGTGTCAACCGTTGAGACCTTCAAGTTCCTGGGAATCACAGTCTCCCAGGACATCAAGTGGGAGGTCAACACCAACTCTATTCTGAAAAAGGCCCAACAGAGAATGTACTTCCTGAGGCTGCTAAAGAAGCATGGCCTGCCACAGGAGGTGCTGCAACATTTCTACACGGCTGTCATCGAATCCATCCTGTGTTCTTCCATCACCGTTTGGTTCGGGGCCGCCACAAAAATGGACAAAATCCGACTTCAACGGACGGTTAGGACGGCGGAAAAAATCATTGGCACCGCCCTACCCACTCTCGAGGACTTGCACACTGCAAGAATCCGAACAAGGGCGCGGAAAATCCTACTGCACCCTCCGCACCCTGCCCACCACCTTTTCCAGCTACTCCCCTCAGGCAGGCGCTACCGATCCATGCGCACCAAATCCAGCAGACATTTAAACAGCTTCTTCCCCCAAGCCATTAACTCTTTGAACTCTTCAACAGTAGCCAAAATGGAACTGTATAGTGCCACTTAGCAGTTTTTTTGACGACGATACTAGTGCAGCGTGTTCTACCGGAAACAAATTCCTTGTGTGTTCTACATACTTGGCAATAAAGATGATTCTGATTCTGATGATTAAAAAAAATTAAATGACATTTGAAAAAAAGCAACAACAAAAAAAACAATTAAAATAATTCCTAATAAAATTTAAATAACCCCAAAATACAGTTACGAACAACAGTACATACAAACATTTTTGCGGATATATCAAAAATTTTTCGGACACATGTAGTGTTCTCCAGCTGTACATGTACATACAGTACATATCTTTATAGAGCATATATCTGATTAAATGTTTATTCTTCAGTACAAACCAATACAGGTTACTTATACAAGCCTTAAATGTATACTTATATAAACTTTAAACATATTTATATAAGCCTTAAACATACATTCTATACAAAATATATAGCTGAAGCAACTCAGGAATCAAATCACCTTACGGATGACCGTTCGGAACGTATCTCGTTTGTAAGTTAGGGAGCGTCTGTGCAACCTGAACACTCCACATTACAGTGTAATGTTAAAATGAAAGACATCTTATTCTGACAATTCCAACTTCATCTCTTGGCTCTTCTGCTTCAGCGGCTCCTGACCTCGTTCTGGATTCCCAGCTGGTCCAAGAGACAGCCTACCTGGAAGACCGACCACTTCACCTGCTGAGCTGCGCCAACGAGGAGAACTGTCTATCCTCCTCCGCCGCCCGCATGAACTGGCCCTACGGCCACAGACGGCTGCTGCGCTTCTCTTCGCGCATCATGAACCTGGGACGCTCTGACTTCCGACCCAAGGCGACGAGGGAGAGCTGGACGTGGCACCAGTGTCACAGGTACCACATCCCACCAGCACAGGGTCATTCAAATGTGTTTGCAGAGATTTATTGCACTGAAACGAATGTTGGACTAAATGGGGGATGTTGTGGTTCACCATGTTGTCATACTTAGCGGGTCCTGGACGCAGTTGAATTGGAATTTTTGGGAAAACATGCTTAATGCCCTCTGTGTGGAGTCATTTGCTGTTCTATTTCATGTAATCACCAGCCGGAAAGAAAACAAGCAGATTATGACTAGAAATGGAATGGTAGCATACAAGACCATCAGTTGAACACAAGAAAGAGTCTTTGTCAGCTCATTTTAGCAGCTTTTGGTGGACGTCATTCCACTCGAGCAATCGGTTCCGTCAGATGACGTGTGCATCAAAAGGCCTGCCACGTTTGGTTTAAAAGAGGAGACAACAAAGTGACATTTATCAAACCAAAGCAAGAAGTAAAGTACTTTGTCAGGTTTATTCTTGCTTTTTTAAATAGTCCAAACATTTCTTTAAATTTGATGGTGAATGCATTTATAAATTAAATAGTCAAATTATCTTAAGAGTGCTGAATTTCAATCTTAACTCATTCACTGTCCACTCCAGTTCCAGGGTTTTTGTCATTGTCACTTGAATTCCAGGATCCACAGAATATTGAGTTTTAGGACTACATAAATATTAAATGCAGCATAGGAAACTTTAGGCTCTCTTCTTTTATCAGAAAAAAGAGCTAATCCTTAAATTATATAGGTGCGGAATTATATGAACTTGAAATGAGGGTGGCTGTTCAAAATGTACATTGTAATAAATACATATTGGTTTATATAGCGCTTCAACAACAGCTGAAGCTGGAACAGAGCACTCGCACAGAAAAAAGTAAATGCTGCCCCCTTGTGAAAAAGAAGTAACATTGCCAGAGGTCCTGCCCAGCCCTTTATCGGAACCCAGCATAGAAAAACAAAACCCAAACAAATTCGGGAATGGCGTTCGACGTCATATTTCCAATTCCCGAATCTATCTGTAAATCCAGCCACTTGACACACTGTCTTAGTTCATGGACCAGTAATCTGTGCACCGCTCTTTGAATAATCCCCGCCCCTACAAACAAACAAACAAACAAACAAACAAACAAACAAACAAACAAACAAACAAACAAACAAACAAACACACAAACACACAAACAAACAAAGAAACGAACAAACGAACAAATAAATGCATTGACAAATAAATACACGAACAATGAAACAAATTATAAAACAAAAAACAGATAAATAAATAAATAAATCAAAACAATGCTGTAAAAACAGTAATTAAAAATGGTGATAAGCATTCATATGGGAAACAGGGCTAAATGTGGCAAGAAATTGAATCGTAAAACACCCAAAGTCAATTTTTTTGCACTGGCAGCTGGTGGAATCCAAGCATATTTCTGCTCCGCTAGTGATTTAACTCTAAATGTGGAAAAATGCCCGACTATGACCTCTGACACAGAGAACAAAGAGTGGCTCTACCTACAACTCTATGCGCCCAATCGTGTTCACGCAGGTGTGAAGCCAACCATTTAGCAAAGTCACGAGGGGCTACAAAGGACGGCAAAGGGTGCCGCAGGTTGTTTCGACAAGATATTAGCACTACGGACACGTTGTTCAAAGACCTCCTTTCAGCAAGGGTGGATAAACAGGCTGTGCGACGCTAAAACAAGCTTCTGTAAGAGGTGTTCCGGTGACACCCCCACTCCTGTTCGCGCAGTGAGGTCATGAGGCTACGCGCCATAGGGGAGCAGTGTTCATTCACTGTCAAACGCTGCAAACAGAAATGCATGCTCAGGGGTATAAAATACTCTAAGTAGATTTTTCACCTGACTATTTTGAAATTTTGATTTGTAAACAGATACTTCCTACTTTTTTCCTTATTTTGCTTCAACTTAAGAGCATGATGTTTAAGAAAAAAAAAATATAGATTAACCCTTTGAGGGACAGTGGCCAATACAGTTCATCTCTTCCGATGTTATTAGGTTACAGGATGCATAAAAGGGTTAATTTAATTTTGGACTTTTTGACCTTGGTAGATGTTTGGAGTTGTTGGCAGGGAATTTGCTGAACAGAGCCTTGTAGTCTGGCCGACGGGCGAAACAAAAGACTTTTGTCAATCGACAGACCAGATGCTAAAAACAAGAGATGATTTCAAATGTTGAACCGGTGACGTAAAAGTTAACTTGTTGACAAAACAATTCAAACTGTAATGTATATCAAGGTGTTTTTGCGATCCAGTTCATAAATAAATCATTATTTTTAAACTTAGCTAACGGGGGGCCTGGTTCTCCGGTGGTTAGACCGTTGACCTCACAGTGGAGACGTCATAGGTTCAGGCCAACCTTAGTGGAGTTTGATGTTATCCCCGGACCTGCATGGGTTTTATCCGGGTACTCTGGGTTCCTGTCACATTCTAAGACTTTTGTGAGGTTAACGAATTTGAAAATGAATGAATGAATAAAGCTCATAACATTGCACTTTGTCTGGGCATGCTCACTCTGTTTGTGATATGGTATCTCCTCTCTCTCTCTCTCTCTCTCTCTCTCTCTCTCTCTCTCTCTCTCTCTCTCTCTCTCTCTCTCTCTCTCTCTCTCTCTCTCTCTCTCTCCCCCCCCCCCTGTCTTTCAATCTCATCTCAGGCATTACCACAGCATCGAGGTTTTCACACATTATGATCTGCTGACTCTCAACGGCACAAGGGTCGCAGAAGGACATAAGGCCAGTTTTTGTCTGGAGGACACGTTTTGCCCTGACGGTAATATTCACCAGCGTTCCCATGCTCGTAAAATCCTCACTTTTCCATTAGCGGCAGGAAATTAATAGCAATATTTTAGCTGAAGTGGAGTGACGTTTTACTCTGTGGTTAATATATTATATCGGCGCCGTGCTTGTTTGGTCACTCTCCATTTGCTTGTTATATCATGGATGAAATAGCTTGCGCGAAAAATTTGCATTCATAACAAAATGGTCTTTGCAAAATGGCAGGCGTTACGCTAACTTTGATGATGATAAAGGGAATTCCGTTTTTTTTTTCATTTTCTGTGATTTAGGTGTCCAAAAGCGCTTTTCTTGTTACAACCTGGGCGACCAGGGTATCTCTGTGGGCTGCTGGGATACCTACCGCCATGATATCGATTGTCAGTGGGTTGACGTAACAGACGTACGGCCTGGAGATTACATTTTTCAGGTCAGTCGTTCTATCATCTTCATATTTCTCCAACCCTGAACATTGTTAAAGGTTTGCATTTGATTTTAAAAAAGCAAGTTCAGCCCCTCGAAATTTCATACTTGGTTCGAGAAAACAAAGGAGTCCAAAATTCAGGATCACTGACAAGGTGAAAATCCTCCAAGCAAACATGGGACACAATGTTGGTGCTCACGGAAGCAGCGAAAACAACAACACTTACGTGCAAACTCTTGCTCTGGTACATTGCCAGAACATATCCACGCTACATGAACTTTTCACTGAAATGTTTTAAGCCTTTCTCATTTCTCAGAAACAATAATAGGTGTTTCTGATTTCCTGGCAGCACTAAAACAGTTTAAGAGCTCAGGAAGCTCACTGTTACCGAATAACTTCTGGCTGAGTCGTCACAGCTAAGCTAATGTCTTCTACTCTTTTCATTTTCATTTGTCTTCTTCTTTTGGCAGGCGAATAAAACTGATCTATTATAACTCAAAACCTGAGAAGCTGCAGTCACCTTTGTCCTCGAAAAGGTCAAATTGCATACCAAAATCCCCTTTCAGATTCTAAAGTGACATTTTATGCCCAATGCTTCTCACACTCTTGCGGCATTCTCTTGCTCGTTTGCTGGTTACATACTGTACGTCTATTTTGGTCGTGAACATCCCGACCTCCCAATCGAGCTCAACCATTCTCTCTCTCTCTGTCATTACTTGAGCCTCAGCCAGTCCATCAGGTCTGCGGTCACCAGAGTAAAACACATCAAGGACCGCAGCTCGTCATTATCCTCCATCTCACCCTCGCAGGCTTGGCTATCCCCTGCACATTTCGCACTAGCCGTCTGCGCCTCGTCAATGGCCTCACACGTGTGGGAAGTCTGGCCTGATAATTACTGATGCTTTTCCAAGTCGCTCACTCATTGTAATTACACCAGTCGCTTGGAGCAACATTTAGTTTCATTACGTTTCATTTTCACATTACACATGGTTTATGAGCGCTCGATGAATGTCTCTGGAGCACACCAGCTACAAATATATAGCGCTGTTTCGATATTAAAATAAGAAACGATTCCGTCCTGAGTAGGAGTCATGAAATGACTCAGCAAATTAGGCTGAATAACTGAAAGGGTCTCCATTTAACGTTGCTAAGTTGTCATTTCTGATTTTTGAGTCGGATTCAGCAATGACTCCCTCCGAGCCAACTTGTGCTAATGAAACGTTCCAATTAGCCAAGTTAACGATTACCTCACTCGTCGTGAGGCTCCCTCTGTGCCTCCCCTCCCATTAGACAAGGCTAATTTGCCACCATGGAATTCCTCCTGCCCTCACTTTTATAGCCACCTCCTAACCAAGTACCACACTCTTTTCTGTGAATCAAAACAACATCCATGCTAAAGCCTCTCACGCAAGCTAGCGACACTAATTTGCAAGGAAAATTAAGATGGAAGTTGTTGAGTAAGGAGCCCCAATTCAAACATTTCTCAGTGGCGCACTACACATGAAAACGGTGTCCAGTCTAGTCTTGAAATTACTTTTGGAGCTGTCTCTTTCTCAATATATTGCACTTATCTGTGACTCAGACACATTTGTGCTCCACACCAGAGGTCCTCAATGCCCGGGCCACGGACCGGGACCAGTCCGTGTGACATTTGGGACCGGGCCACACAGAAAGAATAAATAACTTTCATTTTATTTATTTTTGAATGTTAAATGGTTTATTTTGAAAATGTACCAAAATATTGGTTACATCCATCTACAGTATGCTCATTGTGACGCAGGCCAACGTACGCTTTTTGGTCATGTCGTCGCTTACCAATAAAATGAAATCTGGGAGCAAGCAAATGGAGTAAAAAAACAAACGGATAGTTTTTGGATACTTTTTTTTGGGAAGGGGAAAAGGCCCAACCAGAAGACAAAAGAGGACCCTATGACTTTTCAAAAAAAGAAGGCTACATTTAATTGACAGCATCCAGAGTTCCACTTCAAATACTGATTTATTTAAACGAGATTCCTATTTACTAAACCAACTTGGCATAATATGCGGTGATGGTGAATTGTATATTTCATGCACTTTGAAGGGACTTTAACATTAACATTAACAGGAAAATAATGAGGCCAGATCCGATGTTCCTGGTGCGATGATTACAACATCATATTAATATTTTTATATGTATCTGCCACACATGATAGGCCGGTCCTTGAAAATATTGTCTGACAATAAACTGGTCCATGTGACGAAAAAGTTTGGGGACCGCTGCTCTAGATCACCCAAAAACAAACCTGCACGGGACAGCAGAGGTTGATCTTGACTCACTATTTGCCATCATTCTTTTTTTTCAAGCATTGGATGTCTTACATCATGTTCCATCTTTATAGAAATCTCACAGTCTGAACAAAAATAGCAAAACACAGACCTGTTTGCAACGTTCCTACACTCAACTGTGGCACATTCCTGATTTACTGTTACTTTGCAAAACTAATTGCCCAGCCTGCACATGACAAGAATTTTGTAAGACCAAGTTACCCGCGAACATTTTGACAACCCTTTCAACTGTATGAGAAATATAACACCAAAATGAAATTCAATCCCGTTTTATGACACTGGCGGTGGCCTCGGTTTCTTTTTTTTTTTTGTAGTTTCCCGCCTTTCTGACTTTAACTGTGTGTAACCAGTGTTTAAAAAAGGTGGAGCATTTTTACAGAACGACCTTTATAGCATAGTGTTGGCTTTATAATTTAAGAGGAAGGTCAAAGAAACAGTTTAAAAATTTCAATATTTCGAACTGCCATCAAAATCAGGTTTTCATACAGCAAACATATCATTGCCATCAAAAATATGTTGGAATAATTTGTTCCGGAGAACATCCGTAAAACTTAATTTACTGTGCTGGCAACATTTTAAGTAAGTTAGTAATTGTAAGTACAAGTAAATTGTTCTTAAATAACCTTTAAAAAAACAATGTAAACATTTTCTTACCTAATATTACAAAGCGTCACACATCATTTTTTTTTCAAATCATGACAAATAGAAAGTACAAAAGTCAAGTGACAAATAGCAATTTTCCAGTAGATGTTTAGGCACAAAGTGGCAATGATTGACCAGGATATGTCTGTTTTGTTATCGTCATGAAAGGTGAATTAGTGTAGTAACGAAACTAACCAAATTCTACACACATACGGAGTAACAAAATTTATGTTGAAAAAATTATTTCATATGGTGTAAGGTATTTATATTGCACAACAAAATACTGCCTCAGCCAATGCACTTGCATGGCTTCATGGCAATTAGTTTCAGGTATCACAGCACAAAAAAACTGGAAAAAAGTAGTTGGACTGGTCACCGTCTTTTTTCACAATTGTACCATCAGTAACTTTCTAAATTTAAAATGTACATCATAAAAATAAGCAGTCTCCGATGATGATTATTGTGCTTGTCTAACAGGTGGAAGTCAACCCCTCCATGGACATGGCCGAGTCAGACTTCATGAACAACGTCATGCGCTGTCGTTGCAAATACGACGGCCAGAGAGCTTTTATGTACGGATGTCACGCAGGTAAGCACCAACATTTGTCCGCTAACACCCCTCCCTCTCTTCACGGCCACGCAGTCTTGCCACTTCTGATGGTCTTTTACTCCTTTCAAGGCGACGCTTACAGTGCAGAGATTGAAGACCTTTTCGAGCACCAGAGGCAAATCACCAACAACTTTGTGTAGAGACACAACATCCTTGTGGACACTGCTCACGGTGAGCTGAGGGTGATGCCGCCGAGGCCCCGAGGAAGCTGACAGCAGCAAAGAAAATGCAAAAAAATATTTGATCTGGCTTGACAGCAGATCAAACAACCCATCGATGAGACTCAAGTGAGACAGACCGACCACAAGAGCGCTTCATGCAGCTTTTTGGCTGTGCACAACTGTAGTTAGGTATGTTAATATCAATATATTGATTTTTTTTTTTTTTTTTAAGGTGAACTTTTGGACCATTTTGATTTTTCATACATATACACACAACATACTGTTGAATCGATCAACAAGAGAATGGCGGAGTGCTCGGGAAATCTGGTACCCAGTATAAGATGTATCATGAGAATATTGTTGTTACTGTTGAAAATCGATCTAGAAGTGTTTTAAAAACACTTCTTGGTTCAGTTATGGATATAAAAAGGTGCTTTGGAATTTTTTTATCAGTATATCAGACAATGTGGGACAGTTATCTTTATTTAAAAAATTTTAGAGAGTGAAATTACGTCAGTCCTTCTTTGGCTGTAACAATTATATTATTATTACATTTTTAGTCATAACTTTATGTAACAGAGCACTTTATCTTTTTTTTGCATCAGTATTCTTGTATTCGTCTTTTCAATCGGCGACCGATACCGACCAATCCAAAATATACATATACTGTATATGCTCTATTGTTTTTTTCTAAATACAGTGAATTCTAAAATTTGTGTTTTCGTATGCACATGTACTATTTATACTGATATTTAATTTATTCAGAGGGGTCACACAACACAATCAGCCAGTGGTTTGCTTGCTGGAATAAATAAAAAAAAGTCATTTCCATTTTTCCTTTCCATCATCCGAAGCTTGTGGGAAATGTATAAGATTCAAAGGAATGATTCGATTTTAAATGTGGTTATTAAAACGCTATATAGCTATGAAGGTCTTTTAATTATGTCTGTTTGGTTTAGTTTTAAGGTTAAGGTTACGACGATAGCGTGTGCTTTGATGCAGTGTGGAATGGCTGCCTATAGAATTATGGGGGGGGGGTGACATCATTTAAGAGGAAGAAAAAAAATGTTTTTTTTTTTTTTTTTTTAAAACCCGTAGCATTGTATCCATTTAATATTAATGAAGTCGTAATAAAAGAAACATACAATTTTGGCATTTTTTTAAGAAAAACATGATACATCTGTTAAAATAAAATGGCAACTACAATTCAATGACTTTACTCTCCTATAAAACTTGTTTCTCGGAATCATGGTCTAATTTTCAAGCTTGGCAGTCATTTAATCATTTGCTGATTTTACCTTTTTGAGTATGAAACGGAGAACTCTTTATCGGTAACATGCTAACATCCATTTTCAAAGAAATTATCAAAAAAATATTTAAAGAAAACAACATTTGTCAAACTGTTTATGAAAAAAATTATAAAAATGAGTTTAGGCTCATAGGACTCATCATTCCCTGACATTAGCGCTGTAAATTAGCCTTTCATTTTTGACCAATTCAGAGTCGACAACATTTTGCTAAACAGTAAAACAGGCAGGCTTGAAAAAGGACTGTTTGCTCTTGATTTGTGCCTATGTACGATTGCTGTTTATCATCTGTTTTGTGTGTTATTTAAAATTATATGCGGTTCCGTTGATCATGGGTTTCAGTGCTCATTGTATGACTGTATGTAAAACCCTGCTGGTAGTGTAGCATGGCCAGCGAAGAGTGTGAGCCAAATGGTACTTCTTTAAAATCTCTCCCGTTGATAAAAAGCTGAGCTCTCGGGGAATTGGACCTCATTTAAAATGTCTCCGTGTACCACGTTTTGCTGTGATGCACCACACACACACCCACACATATACTGTACATACACACATACATACACACGTAAACGTATCAACCTTTTCATTGTATTTGTGCTTGGAAAGAACACAGGATGATGAGTGTGGATAAACACTGGCTGAGTCACTTCAAATAACCCATCCATCCATTCACCGTGACTGTGAATTAATAAAACTTCATTGTCATACATTAAGTTTCTGTCTGCTTCGTGTCTCCCCCTTATTGATTTCTGCCGAATGTTTGTTCATTCGAGAGGACTTGCTCGAGTCAGGATAAATCAATCATTTCTTGTCTTGCATTTGTGACCTATCAGTAATATTTATTTTTCTTTACTGTAATGAAAAATACCTTTTATTTTCCAACAACAAAGAGATTTTGAGCTCAATTGAAGTTTCTGATTAGACTGACTGGTGACCAGTTCAGGGAATAGTCCGAATCAACATTTTGTGGAATAAAGTTAGAGTATGTCATTTTACGAAAATAGTAATAATTTGACATGAAAACATTTTGAAGGAAAAAGTCCAAATGCAAGGCTCAAAATTACATTTTATGTATGTGAACATAACATACAGGTCCTCATGCCATTCCCCTCGGCACATTGAAACAATTAAACATTGAAACACAATTAAAGCCTCTTTCCAACAGCCTCCAAAATTAACCATTAGGACCTCCACACGAAAACAAATCAAGTTTTGAAAGCCGCTTGTGGGGAATGTGTTTGAAAACATCATTCCCCAGTAAAGATTGGATTGGATATGCCTTTATTATTATTATTATTATTATATGATGAATTATCTTAACTCATTCGCTGCCATTCCCAAATTTATTTGGGAATTGAAGTGTGACGTGGAGTATTAAAACCTGAATTTGTTCTGGTTTTTGTTTTTCTTGCTTGGGTGCCGCCGATAGAGCGCTGTCAGACCTGGCAATGTTTTCCCTTCCACGAGGGCAGCATTTGCCTTTGGTCCATGTTAGCGCTTTGTTACAGCTTCATCTGTTGTGAAAGTGTTATATAAATCAATATGTATGCATGTATGTTAGTTCATTGAAGTAGCAATGCCATTTTGAGAATGAAATAATAATGAGGGGAATTTAAAAAAAAAGGTTACAAATGTAATGATGACAAGTGCAGACGTGGAGAGATGCACTCCATTCGATTCTGGCTCTAGCCCGTACTCTTAATGAATGCGTGTGTTTTCATCGGGTACTCCTGTTTTTGTGGGTTTTTTTTTTGCTTATCACCACAAAAAAAATCGAGGCCAACAAATGTGGTGTTTTGGGCCCACAGCAAGATGACTGGAGTTGCAAGTGTGTAGCCAAAAAAGCCAAATCCTTTCAAGTTGTTCGCCTTCATCCTTTGCAAACAGCGCCTTCCCTTTCCCGTCCGAGACAAGCCGAAAACTTGCCCAACTATTTGAGTAACACAAACACACAGAGTGTCCTGGAAGTGATGCCCATACTGCAGCGTATCAAACCAGGTAGAAAGGTGCGCGTCTGGGAAGGAAATGTCATTGAATGTTTGACTTGCTGTCCGTTGACAAATCCGCCCAGAAATAAAACAGAGCGTCTGTGAAGTGGTCTCTCGTTGACGGGGATGAAACAGCTGTTTGGTAAACATGATGAAAGCGGAGCACCTGGGTCGCTACATTTGCACACCTTGGAACAAGCTAAACTTATCTCCAAAATGTCTGGAACATTGCAATAAAGTTGTGGACATACAAATGACTCACTTCCAGAGTTAAAAAAAAAAAAAAAAAAAAAACCAGTTTACCAAGGTACAATTTACTCTTTAGGACCAAATGCCCAAAAGTATTCACTGGTGACCAGGTGTACATACACCACCTGGCACAAAAAGTCAACTGTAGGAAATTGATGGACAGATGGATATTAACCATCGTAGCAGCATGTTGGAATCGTGCTTTGTCAGTCTGCCCACTCATTTGAAAGGTCTTAGGTTTGATTATTTCACATTAAAAAGAAAAACATTCCAGAATAAAGTAAATAAATGCTTCAAAATTGTACATGGGATGTGAATGTGAGTGTGAATGGTTGTTGGTCTATGTGGCTTGCATTTCTGCCCTGTTTCTTTGCTAAAGAGAGCTGGAATTGACAAGCCCAATCGAAGACGGATGAAGTCAATAAAGCTCTCATTAACTGACCGTTTCTCAAAAAGGATAGTTTTTTTTTACCACTTTAAGTAGATAGGCTCATAAAACACCGACACTATACATCTAGCATGAACACAATCATGAATCCATTTCACGTCAGTGGAGGGAATCTACAAATACAAACCATCCTTGCATGGGGCGCGTCAAAGTAGAATTAGCTAGCATGTTAATATTACTTGCTGCATTGGGAGGCAAGCAAAACGTACTGTATCACCAGCTTGAATGTGAACGACGACTGACAACAGCACACCTGAAACATGATTAACAGGATTAAAACGCTCCGTTACTGAAAAGAAGCTAACAATGTTAAGATTCCACACGACGGCACCAAAGTAAGATTTGTATTGTGGAGCACATAACAGCAAATATCACATTTTCGGAAATAACCGAATACTCCTAGAAAGCTAAGGTGAGCAGAAAAAGAAAAGTTGGTTGTCACTTTGTGGAGAAATGAAACTATACCAGTAGCATAAAAGTCAGCCATGGTGGAACATTTCACCGTTTTATATCACATTATTCATCTATTTTGAATTCATTGACGGCCACCCTAGCTGGAACCATAATCAAAACTCTGCCCACACTTCTCGCATTCCAATCAGGGTTTACTGATCCAAAACTGGACCGCTTGATGATATGTGACCCAAACATTGGAATAATGAGCAACCATCTCGCATGAACACAAAGCCTTTTGATCCCAGTTCCTGTCTACAACTACTGTTTTAATTCAGTAGACCCCCCCCTTGGTCAACCCCACCCAAACCTGCACTTTGGGGACTACAGTCCGCTCCACAATAACGGGACTGTGTGCTCGCTCTGAATGACAGACCTGTCCTTACGAGCTCCAAGAAACCTCCACCCTGTCATACAAATAACTGGGGGGCACAGCAAGTTTTTCGGAGGCAGTGTTCCATGCTTGGTACGCCACACAGGCATTTTTGCGTAGTGGTGTTGCAAGAGTGGAGGGGCAGGAGGGCGGGGGACAGAGTTGTGATTCGAGAGGGAAATTGCCGCCTTTGCTTGAAAGTCGTTGGGCAACGTCAGTCATTTCAAACACTCGCATTCACTTCAGTCCCGCTCAGGCTGAAGAAGCACTGATGGGAATGCATGGCGGTTCGCTTGTATTGCTTGTTTTCTATTTGCACGCTACGTGGGCCTGCTTCACGGATCAAAAGCCGTCCGTTTGAAGACAAATCAGGTTCAATACATTGCAACAGTAAATATGTAGTGACTAGCATATTTGCATAAAGCGCTTATCCTAAAAACCCGTTAGCAAGCACATTCTGTCTGCATGTCATGTCATGAATACACAGGGAGTGCGCAAACTATTGACTAAGGGACAATTAGAGCCAGTTGAAACAACCATTCTATTTATAAACAAATTCACAGTTTATTTGTAGCAAAACACAATGTGTATGATTATTTCTATATGTCATATTTTGAACAGTTCTGCTTTAAAACAGTGGATGGTAAAACGGTTGGTACTATTAAAGCTTTGAATGCTCAATTGAATGTGCTATAATAAGATCGACAGACCCGTCCTGTATTTAAATCTTGAGTCGTGGAGTGACCAGCATCAGTTGTCACACCAGTGTGCTTTTTGACCCAGACAAATGATAATGCAAAGTGGAAATGAGTTTTATAATCGGTGATATGGCATGACACCATCTTGTGACTTTAAAACTGTGAATAGATCATTTGTCATGACATGTTTTTAAATTGCAGTTTAAAACTGCTTACACTTTTGAAAACGACTGACTGTCACCTCTCAAAATTAGTCTGTGGAAAAATGTGCATGCTAAATTAATTCATAACATGACATACAATTGCCAAATGCACTGCAATTTAGCACATTTGGCAATTGCTTTCATGGTTACGCCCAGTTAGTAGATTAGCTGTAACATCTAGATGATAAGTGAATTTGTATTTATGCCCTTTGGACATACAATAAGTCCACCTCTATTAGAGTAAGGCAATTGTGGGTCCATATAGAAATGTGTGTGAGTGGAAGAGGGACATTTTAAATGGTTCCTGATAGGAAAAGGGGTCCTAATTCTTGCATTATAGGATGTGTGCATTGGTTTTCTCAAAGACAATATACCTTTGTCAGCTGCCCGTGGTACCAACTACGAACCCTGTCAACAAGGTTTGCGACAAACATCCTTGTGAGAGTGTCATACACACACGCCGCTCAGTCCCCGTACTGCACCCTGACAATTACTGCTATATATATACCAGGCCAAATAGGAGTCACGAACCGGCGTGATTACAGGGTGGAGCAGCAGCAAAGTGGTGGCGAAAGAGGGGACAAAAAAAGTGAGCGGAATGAAATGGAGTAGAGAAGAAGAATAATACGAAGGGATACACGATGACGATGACAAGAGGAAATGCGACAATTGTGCAGTCCATGATATGTTATAAATCGCAGTGTGATTTATTTGATCCCAAATAGTTTCTTTTGAGAAAAAGTTTTGAGCGGAATGATTTAATAAGAGGGCTCAGCGCATGCATGGGTGAATTTTTTTAGAACGTCCCCATGATAATGATGACCTGTCTGAATTTTCCCCCTATAAGAAATCAGACTGAAAAGTGACAAAAGATATAGGAGAGTTTGGTTGTGTTGCATTAAGATGTGCTGCTCTCTTCTGGAAAAGAGTAGAACTACTGGATAAATAGAATGTGGTTTCCCAGCATGTATGTGGATTAGCTCCGGGCAGAATTGGATGAAAATGATCAGGGGTTCCTTTCAAACTGATATGTTAGTCGCATTTGTTGCAATTAAATCAAGTTACTACGTGTATATAGGTTGTTTTACATTTGTTTCCTCTTTCACCTCAATCTTGGCACTTCTTTTGCTGCCTGTCCTCTATGAGTGTTCATCTCCCCAAGGAGAGACATCAGACTTGCATGGAAGGATTTATAACACAGGACGACATCACATCAGAATTCTCCCTTATGTGATGCATTGAGGTGCTGACTTTAATCGGCGCCAGAACTCAGTCTCCAGTGATGAGCCTGGTACTAAATTGATCTGTCACGGCACTGTGGGAAAAGTGGGAAGATCGTTCTGGATCTACCGGCCTCTCCTACCAAGGGGGGTATTAAAAAATCGCATAAAGCACTGTCTATTGTATGGGGGAAAAAATAGCACGCTCCACCTCACTCCAGCGACTCGCATAATTGGAAGCATCTTGGCAAAGAAGATAGCATATCAATGGTCTTGCACTCCAAGGACATACAGATAAGAAGAGGCTGCTTGGTTCAACATGGTCATGACAGGGTCACTCACTTTCTCTAACGACTAGTGACCACAAGCCTAATCAACACATGCCTCGAAGCGCGCTTTACTCGACACATGCCTCGGTGACTCGGCACATCACTAGTTCTTGTCGCCTTAAAAACAACTTACTATACATTAGTTTATTTTCAGGCTGAAAAGGCCTCATGGTAGTTCTTTTTGGTGAAAAATGCCTCACCATACAAGGTTTTTTTTTTTTTTTTTTTTTGGGGGCTCTAAAAACAGCTTACTATAGATCGTGGTTTTTCTTTTTTGGGCTATTAACGCCTTACTATACATGGTAGTTCTTTCGGCCTAAAAACGCCTTCCTATACATGGTCGTGTTTTTTGACGAAAAATGCCATGGTGGGTTTTTTTTTAATTGAAAATGCCATGGTCAGATTTTTCAGGCGATTTTTTCTTTACATGGTCATTTTTTTCACCTAAAAACGCCTTACGATACATGATTGTATTTTTCGGGCTTACTATACTGTACATGGTCGTTTTTTTTCCGGCTGAAAACGCCTTACTTTACAGGGTCATTTTTTTCGGGCTAGACATTCTATGTCTATCCACTTCACCCTATATGATGGGTTACAGATATTGACCAACATATTTATATGGGTTGCCTTATAATAACTCATCATGTTTGGTAGGGAGAGCCCTCCTTCACTTATCATCAATAGTCGAGTCTTGTATCTAATTCTAGGTCTCTTCCCCTTCCAAATAAATTGTGATATTACTTTGTCCTACTCTTGGAATATATCCTTGGGTATGTCTATTGCTAAAGTTTGAAATAGATAAAATAGTCTGGGCAACACGTTCATTTTGATTGCATCCACTCTTTTTAATATTCCAAGGAATGGAACCAGATTCCATCTGATCAAGTCCGCTTTAATTTGGGCAAGGAGAGGGTAGTAAAAACGTCGAACTATCATGGTAATTTTTTTCCAACGAAAAACGCTTTACTAAATATGGTCATTTTTTTCCGACTACAAACACGTTACTATACATGATCGTTTTATTCGGGTTAAAAATGCCTTACTAGACATGGTGATTTTTTTCGGGCTAAAAATACCTTACTATATGTGGTTGTTCTTTTCGGGCTAAAAACGCCTTACTATACATGGTCTTTTCTTCAGGTGAAAAAACGCTTTACTATACATGGCCATTTTTTCTTTCGGGCTAAAAATGCCTTACTATACAGAACGTTCTTTTCAGGCTAAGAACGCCTTACTGTAATATACATGGTCTTTTTTTTTTCCAGGTGAAAAAAACGCCTTACTGTACATGTTTGTTTTTTTCAGACGAAAGACGCCTGACTACACATGATGTTTTTTTTTCAGGCTAAAAAAACGGCATACTATACATGGTTGTTTTTTTGGGGGGCTAAAAATGCCTTACGATACATGGTCGTTTTTTTGTTCAGGCTAAAAACGCCTTACCAGACGGCGCCGCGAGAGTGGCTGCCTTTCCAGCAGCTCATGTATTTTGTTTTTCTACTTTCATTCCTTTCATCACTTTGCTGCTGTGAAATGTAAATTTCTCCACTGTGAGACTAATAAAGGCATATCCAATCCAATCCAATCCAGACATAACGTTCTTTTCAGGCTAAACACGCCTGACTGTAATATACATGGTGGGGTTTTTTTCCAGGTGAAAAAACGCCTTACTATACATGGTTGGTTTTTTTTCAGACTAAAAATGCCTGACTACACATGGTCGTTTTTTAGGGGCGGCTAAAAACGCCTTACTATACATGGTTGGTTTTTTTCAGACTAAAAATGCCTGACTACACATTTTTTTCAGGCTACAAATGTCTTATGATACATGGTCTTTTTTTCGGCTAAAAACGGGATAGGATACGTGGTAATTTTTGGGGGGGCTAAAAACACCTTACTATACATGGTCGTTCTTTTCAGGCTAAAACGCCTTACTATACATGGTCATTTTTTAAGTCAAAAACACCTTACTATACATGGTGGGTTTCTTTTCGGGCTAAAAACGGCTTACTATACATGCCGTTCTCTTCAGGCTAAAAACGCCTTACTGTAATATACAGTAAGGCGGCAAACTATACATGGTGGTTTTTTGGGGGGCTAAAAATGCCTTACTATACATGGTGGTTTTTTTTCAGGTGAAAAAACGCCTTACTATACACCTACATGGTCATTTTTGTCAGACTAAAAAAGCCTTACTACACATGGTCGTTTTTTGCAGGCTAAACACAGTTTACTATCCATGGTCATTTTTTGGAGGCTAACAACATCTTACTATACATGGTCATTTTTTTTCGGGTTGAAAACGCCTTACTAAATATGGTCGTTTTTTTTCGGGCTGAAAACGGCTTACTCGACATGGACGTTTTTTCCGTGCTGAAAACGCCTTACTATACATGGTTGTTTTTTTTACGGCTAAAAACGCATTATTATATAGCATATGGTTGTTTTTTTAGGATAAACAGCCTTTGTTTTTTTTGGGGGGGGGCAAAAACATCTTACTACACATACTCCTTTTATTTCAGGCTCAAAAACTCCTTACTATACATGGTGTTTTTTTTTTGTTGGGGGGGGGGGGGGGGCAAAAATACATCCATGACAAGAAAATAATTTTAAAACGTCAATGATATAGCGGATGACAAGGAGTGGGATTCAAGCTGGATTTATGAGTTTGCTGGTATATATTCCTTTTTGTAGCTCATGATAAAAAGATGAGCAGTGAAGATTTTACAATTCTCATTTTGACATGTGGATTCCTCTGAAATAATGAAAGAAAACACAAACATCAACATACTCCACCACAAAAAAAACCTAATTAATTCATATTTAAATTTGTATTTATTGTTTAAATTCTTGTTCTCAAACAAGTTGGAATGTTGAAATATTCATACTCCTGTTGGTCACTGTGGAGAACATTTCATTTATTGCCTTCGAGCTGTGGCAGGAACTATCAACATGCGCACACATGCGCGTGCACACACACACACACACACACACACACACACACACACACACACACACACACACACACACACACACACACACACACACACACACACGCACACACGCACACGCACACACATACAAACACACACCAAACAGTCTCCCGTGCTTTGTGCTTCACACCCGAGTTCACTTCCCTTATTATTTAACACGTGACAGAAAAAGAAAAAAAGGTCACATGTTGCACTGCACTTTGTCATATCTTCTTTGAACTGATGTTCCAGTTCTTCTCTTTGGGGTGTTGAAGCAAAGGACCCTAGATGAAACAAAGCGTGTGCTAATGTTTGGCCCACACCGGTTCTGAGTATCTAAATCTTAAAAGGGTGCTGTCATGCTTACTTAAAGAGAAATGCTGGAGATGTGCGTGTGTCTTCCTCAAAGGTGTACAGGAATCAAACAGTTGCGTGTCTGCGAAGCACACTGTAAAGGTGCTTTTATTGACATGAGCATTCCAACATAGTGCAGATGTTGACCAGCACATTTCATCCATCACAGTAAGCATACGCCTTTCGTGATACACAATGGCATGCAGGCTGAGATGGTGGTGGGTGGTCGATTGCCCACTTCCCAGTCATCAACTTTCCATCAACCACAAATGGAAATCTTACAGTTCCCAATACATGTAATTTGCAAGCATCGGTCACCATTGCACGGGTAAGTTTATTTTTTTACTGTTGAGAAATGCGTTGAATTGGTTGAGAAGAAAGTCAACTATGTACACCCCCACATTTCACACTGCTGGCTACTACGAAAATACAATTGGAAACAAAATCAAGCACTACACTTGTGCTGGGCCATGAAAATCAGACCCTAAGTTTTTAATATGTTATATTATTATGAGTCGTTATTTCACTATCAGTGTTGTTGACATGAGATGTTCTACTGTTTGGATTAGAAAATATTTACTATCACTATTTCTTTTACAATTTTTATCCCATTTTTGATGTAAATTTAGCAACCTTATAGTCTTTTGACAGGCAAAATTTCACATTAAAATTTGATCTCATATGGGCTGATATTTTGCTCCACTCCACTAATCACCCAAATTAGAGATAGAATAGGTGGGGTAATTAATGTGGAGGTGAGGCCTGGTCTTTAATGGATGCTTAAACAAACAGATTTTATATACGTTTGAGAAGAAAAATACTATACGGCTTCCGAGGGGAAGGGTTTGGATTAATTAATACAAAGTGCAGTAAGAGATGCAGTCTAACTCCTCCCAACTCCTCTTCCCCTTCATTTTTTCAACCTTCTTATTTTTATGATTTTTACAGCCTTCCACATTATTTATACGTACTGTCACAGCAATGTTGTGATTATGGATGTCATGCGCCCGTACAACGCTCCTCGATCAATGGGCCTGAAATTAAAGCGAACAATGAATTTCCGCAGTGTCGGCCACATTCGCGCCCGAGCAGAAATTGCCTTGCAGGGGGAATGGCTGATTACCTGAGGAGAGAACAACAGGAATTCGACGACCGAGGATGGAAGCTGCGGTAGTTAAGGGTTGACGAGGCGGCATGTGAGATGACATTTGGAAAAAAGCTGCTGTGCATTTTTCACTCAGCAAAAATCCTTATGAAGTTAATGGACAATATTTGTATCTCTTAGCTAACATAATGCAACTTCACAGTTTTTCGTGGCCGTGTAATGTAACACTCAATGACTCGGCCCCATTTTGCAGATGCCGCAACCTGAGCTCAATACGAGGGGCTGATTCTGTGGAAAAGTGGTCATTATTTACGTCAATAGCATGCTGACATGCAGATGATGTGACAATTATGAGGAGACCACTTATTAGGAGACTGATTAGCGTTCAGCAAACTACAGAGAGGCTCAGTGACGATCAGAGCGGAAGCTTTTTCCACTCTGGACTGGGTGCCACCGAATTGCAGAGTACAGAGACCATGACATGCACACCACCACAAATTCAACAATGGAGGAATGTGAAACCATTACATGTTAAATGAATAAAATAACTAAGGCTCCACATATAATTAAGGTTTTAAGCACCGAACACCTGAATTGCATCGTATAAATATGCTAATAGATTAGCTGTTTTATTTAGCTGAATTGATTGCGCAGGTGTGCTGAATGAAATGTCCGGCAAGTAACTTAACTCATTCACTGCCAGACGTGCAAAAATGTGTACACTCCAGTGCCAGGGCTTTTGTCATTGTCACTCAAATTCCAGGATCCATAGAATATTGAGTTTTAGTAATATATAAACAGCGTAAGAAACCTTAGATTCTCTTCTTTCATGATTAAAAAAATTGTTTTTTTAGGGTCTGGAGTTACATGAGCTTGAAATGAGGGCGGCTGTCCAAAATACAATGCAAGACATACATATTGGTTTATATAGCGCTTTAACAACAGCTGAAGCCGGAACAAACCGCAAACATGGAATAAAGGGAAAGCTGTCCCCTTGTGGAAGGGAAAAAACATTGCCAGGGGTCTGGCCACCACTTTATTGGCACCCAAGCAGGAAAAAAACACAATTCGAACAAATTCGGGAACGGCGCTCTACGTCATATTTTCAATTCCCGAATATATTTGTGAATGGTAGTGAATGAGTTAACTAAAAAAATAAATTAAAAAAAGGAGGGGAGTGATGTCACATGTTGTTTTCCAAACAAGTATGCCCTTTTGGTATCCTTTCACTGGAGATGGACACTTTATTACCTCCCTTGTTTCCCCTCGTCCCTCATTTTTTTATCGATTTTGCTATTAGAGGTGGAGAATCACAGAGGGAGGGTGACGGGCCTGCGGTGGCTTGACAGGCTTTTTTATCTCCTGAAAGCACAAGTTTGCTTTACATCAGCCAGGAGGCGGCCACTGTCATTAAAGAGAACCGAGTCCTAATGCATTGGATTGATATCCCACTCTCCTCCTCGAAAAGAGGATTCACACACACACACACACACACACACACACACACACACACACACACACACACACACACACACACACACACACACACACACACACACACACACACACACACACACACACACACACACACACACACACAACAACAACAACAACAACAAAAACAAGTTGACCTGATATTAAGTCCTCACAAGTTGAGATAAACAATCAAGAACCACTTTTTTCCTCTCTGAAATAAGAGAATGTGAAGAAACACATCAGCTCCACAAAGGAGCTAGATTCAAAAGCCGGGAACAGGACCAATTCTTAGCCCCCCACTGTGAATAAAGCATACGTAAAAAAACAAATGTTGTTGATTTTGATCCTGCTACACTAAATGTAAACATTCGAGTTGAAATCTCCTCTTTGTTTATTTTCATTGCTGATTTATTGGTGGGTTCGCCATATTGGAGGATAGAAGTCAGAACGAGGTCTCTATCCTGTACTTAATCATCGCATATCTTCTTGTTGATTTGGCAACGTGTCAGAGATGTTCGCTCTTCCACTGTGAACAAAGGCTCGAGCACAGGAAGTTTGTCTTTTACTGCCGGCACTGGATGCAGCCATTCGTGACCGACGCCCATCCTCTGCAGCCCTCTGCCAAGCTATTCATGAAGAGTATATGCAAATTTAAGTGATACATTAGTAAAACGTAGTCTTCTTGTTTTGAACACCATGCCCCTGGACGTCCCATGGTACAAGCACCAATATCCATACACCAACAGAATGTGGACATTTTAATGGGTTGTCTTTCCATGAACTGATAGATTTGTAACCTGGCTAATGGGCTCTTCCTGTGAAGGAGTTAGCAAGTCCTAAATTCCACCCAAGGCCAGATCTCATACGTGAAGATAACAGTTTTACAGCCTGTGTCTGTTCACCTCAGATTGGCCCCAGATTTTCTGTGCTCCCGTGGGCCTTGTGTTCGGCCAACTAAGCAGACAACAGCATGAAACTTTAAAATATTATAACTTCTATTCTGTCTATTCTCTATCACAATGCAAAGCACACAAAGCAAAAAGGAAACCATTTCCTTAGCAACCTGAGCTTTTAAAGGATGGAGCCCAGATTTGAAGAACTTGAAATTTTACCTTGAATTGTCCCAATTTCCCTACTGCGAAAGATTTCACCAAAAGTACTTTCTTTCCCTGCTAACCTGACCCGTTTCATCCATCCGTTCTCCCAAAGGTCAACTTTTCAAATCCATTAAACAAATCCCCTGTTAAATTATGTGACTAGTCTGAAAGCAAATGAAGGCCCGTCACTCAGTATTAGCTGACAAAATGCGGAAGTGCACTTGTACTTGTGGCAAGTTGTCAATAAACGTTAACGTGTAGAACACGACAGTGATACCTGGAGGCGGCTTGGACTTCTGGAGCCGCTGATGCCAACATAATGCGATGCCGCCTCCTGATTTCACAGTCAAACCTACAAATAAGAAAATGAATTGATTCTTGTAATGGATTGCCTTCCGCCATCAATCAAATGCATTTCTGTATTTCCTGCCCCCCCCTTTTAGCATTTTTCCCCCTACTGTCATCTCCCCTTCATTGTATCACAACAACGGCATTCGTCCGCAGCTATTTATTTCCTTTATTTCCTGAGATCAGCTATAAAGAACCGACACCATTAAGCCAGCCAATCAATAAGGACACATCAGTGCTCCGAGCTCGCCGCTCCACGCAAAATAGATTTACAACGTCGGCACGGGTGAGACAAATCATATATTCATACATTAAATTAAAAAAAACTTGATTGATAGTAATGTGGGGAGTGTGTTATATTTGTCGGAGACTGCGAAAACAACATTTTATTGGTGCTATCCTTCAAAGTCGCATGAAGACGTCTAACTCGGGCAGATGAGTTGTTGCTTTGTGATGAAGAAAATTGTAACTCTAGAAACGGTACCGGGCAAATAATGACGTTTTCCAGCAGATTAGAAGTCAAACAATTGGATGTGTTCATCGTTCTTCAAGCCTCTGCAACGCCATTCCGAGTAGAGTGTGCAGGAGCGGGCTCTTTGGCTAAGTGAAACCTTACGGGATATACCGAGATTGTGTCATGCATTACAGGGCACGGTGGCAATTGGAGCCTTCCAAACAGAAAATATTGCAGCATTGCGTGGGGCAAAGTGGAAAAAGGTGTGCAGGAATGGGGGCGGGGAAGGAGCTGTGCCAATGACATTTAAGAGAACTGTCAGGGGAAGTCTAATCCATTGAGGACCCTGTTGGCTGAATCTATATTTAAGCATGTGTGTGTGTGAGTGTGTGAGTGTGTGTGTGTATTCAAGTACAGCAGTCACACAAACACGCATGTAACAACACATGCGTTCACACCCCAGAGGCTTAAGGAGAGGCAGCCCTCACTGCACAGGTTCAAAGATGCGAACTGGAGCTCATCCACTCGGAAAATCAAATGTTCGTTTTTTTTTTATGTATATACAGAGCATGGGATACAATTGAGGATTAAGAAAACAACTATGGGGTGGGGGGGGTGGTTAAAGGGAAATAAGTGCTCATCTACGGAAATTGTTCCGATATATAGTTGCCAACATTCAAGTGGGGATGTTAAATTACATGAGAGGCATTTAGCATTACTTGAGGCGTTTTAAATTCGGCATTTAAATTGGAGTCAATTTAAGTCATGATATGTCCAGCACACATTACAACACCCGCGGACCAAATCTGGCCCGCCTCATCATTTTATTCGGCCCGCGATAGCAAATCAAGCATGTCAAGTGCCATGATAAAGTGGTACGTTAAGTCTGAATCAAAATTTCGAATTGTCACAAGTAAACCACAATAACAGTCATTATTTTTTAATTCGTTGTGCGCTATTATGTAATACGTGGCGGGGATTAAATATTCTAATGACTTCCCCAAATTCATAACGGCCCCTGAGAGGATACCCAAACTACAATGAGGCCCACAGCAAAAAATGAGTTTGACACCCTTGCATTAGAAGGTCAGGGGATCCAAGTGACAAGTGACATTGGTACTTGGTTACATGTTTGGGGAAGGACATTTAAAGCCACTCACCAAAGCAGGAATGGAAATGATAAGAATTTGCTGTAGTGGATCGTCATTATCAGTGACCTCTATCCTGATTAGCAAAAAGCTTTTATCGTGCACAGTGTTTCGCGAATACCACCCATAGTGCCAACCAATTACGTGTCTTCGCTTGGACTTTTAACCCCACCAATGTATTGGTCTAATATAGCTACTGGTATGTGTATTACAGAACCCAAACAACAGAGCTCCCGCTCTGAGTTGCAGTAGCCTCCTCTAACAAGGAGGTAGAGCTACTGCCGTAGTAACGTCACGGTCAATCTACACTGAGGCGAACCAGCATGCCTGTTAGTCAGGAGAGTGAACGCTAGGCAGCCTTGCCAGGGGAACGTATGGCGTGGGGGGACCATTATTGAAGCCTAACGATATAAGAAGAGTTCTGCCCCCGTCATGCGCAGCGGAGAGTATTTATCAAGAGGCCGGTGCAACACATTTTGAACGTGGAGAGGGGTGCAATAGGTCAACCCCTCCCTGTTACTTCACTACCGCTGACCCTTCTTCATTCTTCATCTTCAGTCCAAAAAGCTCTACTTTTGGATCAGAGAGTGGGCTACAACCGAATGAGAAGTGAAGGCGGAAAGTGAATTAAGTAAAATGGTCACAAATGGCAACCAACATCCTGTCATGTCTCAGCATCCCTCCGTCCAGGAAAGCAATCCACCCTACTCCGTGCCTTATAGTCACACTTAGTGCTGTCACTGGATTGTGTCCAATGCTGAGGGATGTCCATTATTGTCCAATAAAGAGACAAAAGAGTCACCCATTTGTTTTTGTAGCACCCATCCAGTTCCAGGGTCATGGCATAGCTGCCTGCAGTCTATCGCAGCTAACAGAAAGGCATGCAATAAACTGGATTGGTCGGCAGTCAGTTGCAGGGCATGTCCCGACCCAATCAACATGATAACGAAGAAGTACATGGGTGGTTGTACAAACGTCAACCATGTGCAGTATGACATTATATTATGGATCCTTAATTTATTTATGCAACACGTTTTTTTCTGTGGCAGACTGTAAAACATGTTCATACATTTACTCTCTGTTCTAAGTTTATATACAGTGCCTCTAATTCAGAAATTAATATGTTCTGTAATACATTTCTAAACTAGAAATCTACTGTACGTAGATACGTATTTTCCGTGTAAATGTACCAATCCGTTTCAAGTCCCCACCAAATTCAAACATACATGCTTTCTAAAGTATCAAAATGCATCAAAATATGCAACACAGACATTACAATTATATTATTGCGAAATAAATGAGAGTTGTGGGTCTTGTAAAACGCAAAGAATGAAGAATAAACACGTTTAACTACATACTCATCATTTCTTTGCCCTCTTTTGTTCATGTTCAATTCACACAACAACTTCGCGGCAATAACTGGGTGACGATGCGTGCGAGAGTTTTAATATTCTTTATAAACCTTTCATATACTGTATGACCTGACCCCTACAAATGCAGAGGGTAAAAAATACAAGTACAAACTCTGTTCACTTGAGGTGTTTAACAACATTTTACAGCTTGCAACCACTGTGCTCCAATCGCAGCGTGGTGACATCAAAGTGACATGTTGATGTTTGTATGCGATGAGTCACAACCACCTGCCGCTGGATTTAGACCGATAGATTCTCACGCAATAACAGTGGAGACAAGAGCAGCGGTGCTTTATGACCTCAGCACTTTCAGTTTGAAGCCTCACAGCACCGACCACTTTTAAATTATGGTGGGAAACGTCCTTGGGATGTGAACAGGGCGCGCACGCACACACAAACTCACACACTTACACGACACACGCGACATCCTTCCAGCTGATCCCCGCTACCATCGCACTAAACATTGAGGACACGCCCACAACATCATCTCCGCCTTATCATTGGTCGTCTACTTAAATATTCACCGAGCTTTGCGCTGATTGGCACCGATCGCCACTCGAGACATTTCTTAAAGCAAAACCTTCAGAAGTTGAGTAAAAGGAATAAGTGGCCAGAAAAAAAGACTCGCGTGTGATAATAGCGGAATCTAGAGGGAAACATACCAAGGATAGCGACTATTGCTGGAGGCTTTGATTGGAGTTTTCTCCCTCCCCTCCTTACCTTCCTGGGTGAGTGTCTCATTCAGTTGCTGCTGGCTATGACTGAATGCAGAATGCGTGGCCGAAATATGCAAAGTTGAACTTGGTGCAACAAGTCGACGTATTTCAATGCCTGTGCATCCCTTTAAAAATCTGCCCACCCTTGATTATTCATTTTTGAAAGCTTGACGAAAGCAACGTTTTTAAAAATATGTATGTATACGGTAATATAGTTTAGGTGTTGTAATTTAGATTAAAAAAACAAACAAAAAAAAAAAAACAACCGCGTTTGAACGATGATTTTATTCTAAATAATGATACTAATCATACTACTACTACTGCTACTACTACTACTACTACTACTACTACTACTACTACTACTACTACTACTACTACTACTAATAATAATAATAAAACATTTTATTTATAAGTGCCTTTCAAATCTCTCAAGGACACTTCAATCACAATCACAAAACAGGCACATAAATAAAACCACAGATATAATTATAAACAGAAACAGGAGATAAAACTATACCGAGAATGTGATTTTAAATAGATGGGTTTTGAGATGGGATTTGAAAACCGGAAAATAATCAATATTATGGGTGTTTGGAAAAAGTGAGTTCCAGAGTTTGAGGGCAGAGTGGAAGAAAGCTCTGCCTCCTATTGTGCTGAGACAGGCAGGGGGCACACAGAGGTGGAGGGACGATGAGAATCTGAGGGACAAGAGGGAACATAAATTTGAAGAAGGTCAGATAGGTATGGGGGCAAGGTTATGGATGCCTTTAAATGTATAAGTATTTTGTAGTCAATTCTAAGTTTGATCGGGAGCCAGTGGAGCTGTTGAATGACAGGGGTGATGTGGTGATAGGTCGTTCTGGTGATGATGCAGGGTGAGGAATTCTGGACTAGTTGTAGTTTGGGGAGAAATGTATTTTGCATTATTTTAGAAAGGGTGGATGTCAAAAGCTTGCACATGTTGTGTGATATGAACACATCCAAACATAAATATTTTGGTAGTAGTTCACTATCTATTACGTTTCTACCTAAAAAGTTCACTTTTTTGTCTATGTATGTTGACATATTGTAGAAAATAAGGTAATAATATTAATAACACACGGATGCCAAAAAGTGAAACTGATTTAAACTTAAACTTGTCTCAAAATATCCTGCAAATTCCATCAAATATATTTGTCATCATAAATATTATGATTAAAACATACTGGTAAGTTTTCCCCACAGGCAAGATTTGTGACAATAGAAGACATTGTGCAGTCAATATTGTGACAATGCTGGTCTGAAATTGTTGCAGGGCTACTTTTGTTCTTGATGGATAAATAAAAGCTTAACTTTAATGGTGACTGTTGATTACTGCGAATGAAAGTAAAATACGCTAGGATTCGTCCAACCTTGTGTGCGTGCTTGTGTGAGTGTGTGTGTGTGTGTGTGTGTCCTGCAGCGGGGGTGTCCTTCACAGCGATGAGATTCCTGTGAGCGTGTTTTGAAAGTGAACATCTTCACTGGCTCTTTGTCGCAGTGTTATCAGGATGAGAGCTGAGCATGAACGCTCCATGAGGCACATGCTGATGCTGCACGCCGCCGTAATGGCCTCTTAATGCCAGTATAAATAACCCAAAGTGAAAACATTTCTCGGGCCTGAGACGACACATTTTTTTCCCCCAGGCTATTTCATGCGATTTGACCATTTTACAAAAAATAAAATAAACATGTTTGCACACAATGGGAGGAAGATAACAGTTAAGCATGCATTATATCTTGAAAAACAACTGAGTGCACATAACTGTCCAGGACTTCTTGCACCAAGTAAAAAAAAACCTGCTGTAACTTTACTTTAAAAATGGAGATTTCGTGATGTGAATGCAGGTTGGGTGTCCTTGACTGGAAAAGGCACCACCATACTATTTTATCAATGCTGTTCCCTGTGGTTTCACACCCTCGCCTGTCTTTGGACTTACTTTTCCTTGTATGGGACATTGACTAAATTATGGGGGGTTGTCACTTTTTAAGGATGCACCAACTGAGAAATACAACCTCTGTCTAACTTTAAAACAAAAGAAACTTTTCATCCATCTACAGTAATGTCTCCTTCCACTTAGTGACATTCTGGTATACTTGCAGAATGCGGGAAGGGGAAAAATATGTGTTTTTCCTGCAGTACCATTTTTAATAACTCATTGACTGCCAGACGATGTCCAAAAATGTGTCCACTCCAGTGCCAGGATTTTTTGTAATTGTCACTTGAATTCCAGGACCCAAGAATATTGAGTTTTAGGACTAAATAAACATTCAATGCAGCATAAGAAATCTTAGACTCTCTTCTTTCATCAGAAAAAAACAGAGTTAATTCCGAAATTATATGGGTTTGGAGTTATATAAATTTGAAATGAGCATGACTGTTCAAAATACAATGAAATACTGTACATGCATATTGGTTTATATAGCGCTTTAATAACAGCTGAAGCTGGAAGAAAGCACTAACATGGAAAAAGGGGAATGCTGCCCGCTTGTGGAAGGGGAAAACATTGCCAGAGGCCATGGCCAGCGCTTTATCGGGACCCAAACAGGAAAAAAACAAATTTGGGAATGGTGCTCTATGTCATATTTTCAATTCCCGAATAATTTCATGAATGACAGTTGTTTAGGGTCACTATTAATGAAGCAGGAATCAAAAGTAAAAACAAAAAGATTCTTTACTCTTTGGGACGGCACAAAATGTTACTGCCTAACACAAAAGGGCAGGTAGAGCAGACGAGCCAAGCGAGGAGAGAAAAAGTGGGAGGGCTTGGTTGGGAGAGTTTTTATAAAGACGGACAGGATGTGAAGTCATGACAGGAAGCCAGAAAAAATAAAATGTGTAAAGATGGACAGAATGTGACATGATGTCAGGCAGTCCGAGAAAATAAAACGCTGTAAAGAAATAGAAAAGATGTTAAAAATGTGTTTGTGTAGTGAATTGCCCTGACAGCAGTTAATGAGTTAACAGGGAACCCATGGAGAGTACAACTTAGCTGGGCTGCTCAGAGCTGTAACTTTGAAATGCACTCTCAACCAGAAATGTATTCCAAATAGGACAATGTATACGCTTGTTTACAGCCCTTTTCTAATGCTCAGTTGGTTCCTACTTTTGCTTGATTGACTGTTGGGTAAATCTCCTTCAAACTGACCACCTCATTTGTCATCACATTTTGGTCTCATGGAGAGAAACTTGCCTTGTGTGGAACCTCCATTGTTGTAAAGTAACTTTGTAATAGTGACTAGCTATGCAGCCACTAGCGATGGATAAGGACGGCCGGGCATTTTCGGCCCCCGTGATATTTCTGCAGTTGTCAAGCGGATGTGCTTCCTCTCACGGCCGATGGGCTTTTGAGGGTATTACTCAAAGCTCAATGTGGTTTTTATCTTGAATTGAATTGTCGAGCGAGATATTAAAGAGGCATCAATCACGTAGTGGCTACACACTAGCATCGAGGGAGGAAGCTGCAGCAGTAAAGCAACCGTGGAGTGATGACGAAGGTTTCCTGCATAAATCCACTGGCTGGGCAAATCAACTTGTCAGCTTATAAACGGCACTTAGTGTGTGTATGTGCGTGTGTGTATTGCAGCACTGTTGTTGTCTTTTAGTTCAACTTTAAGGAGGTGACCTTCTGCTTTCTAGTCTTCCACTCTTGGATGATTGTATACTCCCGATCTTCAAATTTTATATATACTGAATACATATTTTAAACCTGCCAGAATTTAACAAGCCAATTGTATCAAGTCTTTGCTCCCCCTTATCTGACCACAAATTGTACTTTTGTACCTCCCAGTGTGTCATTATGCCACCACGACTTCCCAATTTACAATTGGCCAGCATTCCTTGGGTCACATCAGTTTACCCTGTGTTCTCATCGGCCTTGGGCTGAGATGCTGTTCCCCGAATGGATTTTCTGTCCTGCAATTCCTTTGCCTGTCTTTGCGTGATGGGTTGTTCACTTTCTAAGTCTGCAGAATGCAGCTGAGTGCAGTGCTATATCTTCATCTTTATGTCTGAGCGCAGCAAAAAGCTCGCCCCAAAATGCGCCGCCGCTCAACTCACCGTAATAGATTTGGAGAATTAGCAATACGAGTCGCGTGTTGTCGTTGGCAAATACACGATTTACTGTTATTGTGCGATTCTCATTTGCCGGTACCGCTCGGGGAAATATGCTATCGTTCATAATGAGCACATTATTGTTATTGTTATTGAGATATTATTGGCATAAGTCATTGGAGAGGGGGGAAACTTTGTAGGTCCAATACACGTTGACGTAAATGAGCACAGAGTAGGCGAAGTGAACATTACAGCTCAATGGTGGTGAGAGGTTGCAGGCAACACTGACATAAACAGTTAGCAAATTGGCACAGAGTCGTGAGTGTGCTTGTCAGTCTGGGTTTTTTTATTGTCGCATTTAGCACAGCTCTGTGCAAAAAAAGTCTGAGGCTTACATTTGACTTGATTTTGTCTCAATGCTACAACTACGGACTGTGGAAGTATTACCTCTCAGAAAAGTGAAAATTATTGTAGCAGTGTCGGTTAGCATGCTAACTGGTAGCACCAGTAGGAGAATCATTGGACTAAGCATACACCTGCAACACCTATAGGGGCATTTCAGAAAGTAGAGTTATTAAAAATTCCATTCTTCATTCTTAACCCTCTTATGTTGAAAAAAATCACGTTGATTATGTTTTGGGTCATTTTTATCCGTATGTAGAAACTCACACAAAACTGTCAAATAATAGGTGACATCAGCAACAACTGTTTCTGAGATGTTATAAACATACTTGAAAAGAAAGACAACATATTTTCTATCCCATTGGGATATTTTAGAACTGTTTTGAAAAAAAGGAAAAGGAAAGGATATCCAGTGCTTTCGTCAACACAAAAACGGAAATGGGTAAAATTGACCAGTAACATAATATGAGGGTTAATAAAAATCCATTCCTCTCTTCAGGTCAAAATGTTGTGGTTAGTTCTATTCCTGCCTGCACTTTGCTGGACACAGCGTTCAGAGCCGATGTTCTCGGCAATCACCAAAACCATGCTTCCTCCCGACTACGACAACAACCCCACCCAACTCAACTATGGCGTGGCCGTCACCGATGTGGACGGGGATGGAGACCTGGAGGTGTTTGTTGCAGGGTAAGTGAGTCGGCGAAAATTATTGGGGTATTTTGTCAAATGATTCCAGCCTGAATGCTTCTCTCATATTGTTTAATTTCATCCATTACACAAATTTGAACAGATGATTGAATTTGTGAGTGATAGCTATCGAAGTGCGGATTGGAGGTGCACTTCATTTTCTGAGCTAAAGGTTGAAGACAAAGGCAAAAGACTTAAAAAGACTTGGAGCTCACTCATGTGATGATAATGGATGATATTGGACAGAGCGCCACTGATGGAGATGCTTTGGCAAGCTTGCTTCTAACCAATGAAGCGGCGATGAATCCCTCACAGGCTGCAGATAGATGGATGCAAATGGCCGCGCCTCATAAATGTCTTTTCTGCAAAGACATCCCATTCAGCAGTGATTCTGAGAGAAAGAGAGAGAGAGAGAGAGAGAGAGAGAGAGAGAGAGAGAGAGAGAGAGAGAGAGAGAGAGAGAGAGAGAGAGAGGGCATCACATTTGAACATCATTCCAAGCTTCATTTATATGACTCGGTTGACATAATGACCTTCGGAGACAAAGTTAAGAGTTGTGCTCACATTTTCGTTCTTTTGCGGTTTTATGAATTTGTAAGAGGCAAAGTTAGAGAAGGATGACATTTCATTCCATGCTGAATGTTTACACATAGAGCACATTTGACAATAAACTTGTACTTGACTTGGCTTGAGATGAATATTTAATCACTTCAAAAACTTTGCTCCACCCTTCAAAATTCCATCATAAAAAGGACTTTTTTTGTTTAACAATTTTAAATAGTTCCCAAAGTTTCTTAACAACGTTGACTTGCAAATGTGGAACCCGGACGATGGGCATAATAATAACCAGCCTGTATAAACAAAGAAAGCATTTTTACCTCTGGAGGCACCACTTCTTATTGTCTCACTGATAACACTTGACAAACTTGTGGTGCATGCAGCACACATTGTGTTAAATTGGATTTATGATTCAGCAAAATTCAGAATGGATCATTTACAGGACCTAGGCAGATAATGCAGATATACAGGAGTTGTTTAAGTTTACATTTGAAAGGTGGCAAGCACTCAACCCAACTCCACATAGTTGCTGTTTAATTCTATCTTTTGATATCCTCTGCGTAAGCAGCAACTAGGAAAGTCAGAATTTCATTTTTCCATCCATGCTACTGTGGTGTTTTTATCTTGAACCCAACAGCAACGAAAAAGGAAAACTTCCCCTTGACCCAAATCAGTTACAATTTCAAGCAATTTGTTTTGATGCCCCATATTTTTTTACTTCAAGATGGCGCCGCGAGAGTTGCTGCCTTTCCAGCATCTCCAGTATTTCTTTCTTTCCTTTCCCCTTCCTTTCATAACTTTGCTTCTGTCAATTTCTCCACTGCGAGACGAATAAAGGTACATCTAATGAAAATGCACATCGTTATTGGAAGAACAAAAGCAACATGTATGTATCATGTAACATAGTATTTCACTCCGTCCACATTGGCAGTTACAACGGTCCTAACCTGGTTCTGAAGTTCGACAAGCTGAGCAAGAGACTCGTCAACATTGCCGTGGACAATCGCAGTTCCCCGTTCTACGCCCTAAGAGACCGCCAAGGCAACGCTATCGGTGTAACGGCGTGTGACATCGACGGAGACGGCCTGGAGGAGATTTACGTACTCAACACCAATAACGCCTTTTCTGGTAACATTACTTTTGTATACCCGAATGAGAAAAATCACAATCCAGCAGAAGAAGAAAAGCTTTGCTGCTGTGAGTGTTTGTCAATTTAAGACCTCAGGCATGCTCGCTTCAGATTTTTCACAAGATGTTTATTGTTCGAGGTTTTATGTTGAACCCTCCAAAAACAATGCGCATTTCAGTTTAAAAAATCTACATTGGAAAAACAATTTCAGGATAAGCGGGACAGAAAAGGATCGATGAATGCCGACTCTCCGTGTTGACCATCTTTGCATTTTCATGAAGGACATGCAACATACACTGACAAACTGTTCAAGTTCCGAAATGGCCGATTTGAGGATCTGCTGAATGATGACATTAACGAACACAGGGACGTGGCTAATCGTATGGCTGGACGCTCAGTGGCCTGTGTGGACAGAAAGGTAAACACATGCACAAGACAATAAACTCACGTGTCGTCTGCGGACGTGCATGGTTGCCACTGTTTGTTTACCAGTGATAATTCATGCCCTGCCTGTGCCGCCCTCCTCAGCTTGTGCTCTGACACTTCATTTGGGGAGAATGTTGGGCCATTTTCTTCCCCCTGTCCATCGCCAAGCAGTGTAATTACAGAGACCAGGGCTCGTATATTTTATAGAACATCGTACAAGGGGATGAGTGATGACTGCTCTTTGCCCGGTATCATTTTCTCTATTTTTCCATTTCGACCCTTCTTCATTTCTTTTCCGCCTCTTTTACTTTCTCTGACGGACTCTTTCTTTGTCTCTTATCACACGCTGACTTCCAATCTAGGAATAAAGAAGCTAATAGTCAAGAGAGGACAGCTGGGTTTGCAATATTTTTTTTTTCCAACCCGCAGTCCCATTTCGGTGAACACTGATGGCTTGTGCACCTGCCACCGTGATTGGAGAGATATCTACGTATAATGGCATAATACTTTAAGAGCCAGCCAAAAGGCGCGGTGTGTGTTCTTCCGTTGCGGTTCCGGGAGGCTGACGGGCAACATGCATTCATTAAATTACATTCAAACAGACAACAAGAGACGTGGAAATGTTGAGTAATGGGTGACTGATGGGTACATGTTGTCTTGTTTGCGCCTAAAGAAATAATTCGGTAGCATTTTACATTCAAGGATGTATGAATTGCTTTGACATTAGTTATCAGTTGGCACTTTGCAAATTTAACTCATTCACTGCTAAACGTGCAAAAATGTGTCCACCCCAGTGCTTGGTCTTGAACTCACCTGCACTGTGCAGTCGGCATGCCAACCACTTGACTACCTGGCCGCTATTTAACAGACAATGTTTCACAAAGCCTTATCACCTAGTGCACCTGATGTAGGAAAATGGAATAAAATAGACTCGTTCATTGGTTGTGCAGCTAATAATACAGTGCATCGAGTGTTCGGTTAAGTATCGTCCACCATAGTAACAAGTAGCAGACCCAAGTTTATGTCAACCTATGCTGCGACTAATTCTGAAACCTGCTAACTATATAACAACTGTACCCATTTATAAAAGTATAAAGTCAAACCCTCGCTTATGTAAAACACAGATAGACAGATCAATTAAAAACAGATTAAGTCAATATGAGGGCATTATCGCCTACTGAATGTTTTCGTGGGAAGGTGACAGAGGAGGCATGCAAATCAGGCAGCACCTGACTTGCACTTTGCAAAGCTGCACGTCACACTCATCACACTGGCAACCACATTGACAGAAATTAGCCTTGTGCAAAGATATGTACAGTAAAGTCTCGTTATATCGATATCGGATATATCGATAGTCCTGGTTATATCGATACTATTTCTATGCACGCACGGAGAAAATTACATGCAAACAGGGTCGGATATATCGATAGTCCCGGTTATATCGATATTTTTTCGGACTCCCTTGAATATCGATATAACGAGACTTTACTGTATATTGAAAAATCATTGACTTTTAGATTTGTTAAGTGCCTGAGGCCTATTTCATTGCAGTTCAGTTTCATTTTTCATGCTGTAAGGGTGTGTGTGTGTGTGTGTGTGAGCGTGTGTGTGTGTGTGTGTTTGTATGCATGAGTGGGGCTCTCCCCCCTCTGCAGGCATCAATGAGACATTTGATGACATGAAAAAAATAATAATAAAAAAATAAAATTGCTACATCAAGCAGAGTCGTTTGCCGTTCTCGCACAAATACCATTTAGGTTCGACACAAATGATAAAACTGTGAGTGTGTTTTCTCATATGCATGCCTTCTCGTTGACTGAAATATGTTTCGGCCTGGTGGGAAAACTCATTGGAATCAAGTGTGTAGTCTATTAGTGTGGTTCCGTTTGTGTCTGCAGGGGCTCTGACTGATAATGGAGTGTGAAATTAATCTCTAAAGGGAGGCGGGGGAAGCGGGTAAAAGCAAGGAAACTGGTAAAAGGGGTTTGATTAAAAATGTGTTTTTTATTCTGATTTAGGGTTTAGAGAATGACTGAAATGTTTTAAGATATATGGTCTCATAACATTTTCTATCACATCCAAATAAAAATTTGCAATTGTACTTTTCGGCTGCTGCAGTTACCAGGACAAGACGCAACCGGGCAGAACACAGTTTTAAACAGGAAGCTGATTGGCTGAACAAACACTGCAAGGCAGTCTTAAGAGATAAAACTGTCCGCAGGTGAAAGTAATGGAAAGGCAAGGATTTTGTTTGAACTGAAGACTCAACGTTTGTTCTGTTCAATACGCATGAGCATCTGGATCGCTTGAAATACAAAATCTTCCTTTCTGGGGGAGTTGGCAGTTTTGGTTATTTTGTGTGAGACCCATTTGTGAGACCAAGTCTGCGGTTTCAGCATATCTCTTAGGACAGTGGTGTCAAACTCATATTCGTCGCGGGTCACAGTTACAGTTTCCCTTGGAGGGCCGTTATGAATTTTGGGAAATTATATAAATGTTTCATCATCTCCACATATTATATCCATAGCACACAACTAATATTTGAATAACTAGTTTTCAAATTTGAATTAAAAAATAATGACTGTTTTTGGGGTTTACATAGGACAATTTCAAATTTTGGTTCAGAGTTGAGCAAGCATTTGCTTTCGCGGGCCGAATAAAATGATATGGTGATGATACGGATTTGGCCCCCGGGCATTGACTTTGACACTGGCGTGTTAGGATATCAGAAGTCTTTGTTTGGAACTTTTTTAAAGGACACATTGATCAGGAACAAAATGGGAGCAACTCGGGTCATGTCGTGTCATGTGGTAAGCGCTATAGTATCGCTCAGTGTAAGCATGGCTATGGCAACGACTGAAACAAGGTCAAATATTAAAAGTTAGACTATAGAGCATTGACGGTCTGTTTCGTTAAACCAAAGAGGTGGAATGTTTCACTCCATTTCATTGCGAATAGAAGAGACTTGATTTGCTCTTTCAACCCCAACCCCATCCCTCTTCAATTGCTGCTGTGGACTGCAAATTTCCCCATTGCGGGACGAATAAAGGTATTCTGATTCTGATTCTGATTCTGATTCTGAAATGGACTTTGGTAGCATAGGATTTTCAAGGTTTTCTTGAAGCTCACACTCTCGTATGCACAATAGATACCACAGGGTCAAAAGATGCACGCATTCCCCTTCCAATGAACTTTTTGTTTGGACTTTTTCCTTGAAGAAAATAAATGGAAATTGTTCAGGTTGAGCACAAAGCGGAAATTGGTTTCGTATTGAAATGTTAAAGAAATGGATGTTTTTCAGCACTATACCACATCACAAAATTGCTTTGTCTTTGTCACTGGTAGTGACACATCTACCAGCTACAGCTAGAGACAATAAATCCTCAAGATGAACCCTTCCCAGACATATGGTCTAGACCTCAATATGAGTCCGAGGTCATTTTTTTGGGGGGTTTTATTGGATTTTCCTAGTAAACTCCTATAAGCCATTATATTAATCACCAAGAAGCCTACACACAGACATTTAAGCGCTAACACATATGACAACATACTCATTTTTGGTATCATTGGTTGACATGTCAATAATTTGAGCTATTTAACCAAATGTAAACTTTATTTTTCTTAACCAGGGCACAGGTCGCTATGCCATCTACATAGCAAATTATGCCAGTGGCACAGTGGGCCCACATGCGCTTATAGAAATGGACGAGGCGGCAAGTGACCTTTCGCAAGGCGTCATCGCCCTCTCAAATGTGGCTGAGCAAGCAGGGGTCAACAAGTTCACTGGTGGGTAAATGCATGAATGTTTGTGTGCATGCGTGCGTGCGTGCATGTGTGTGCAACACAGGATAATCCTGCACCATAGCAGCCATAATGTGATTTACACAGACGTGTGCAGAGGAGCATGTGCTTGTTGTACCCACACTGTCTAAAATATTGGAGCAAGAAAGGATGCGAGATTTGAAACGGTGTCAGGTGGGAAGATATATATATATATATATATATATATATATATATATATATATATATATATATATATATATATATATATATATATATATATATAGAGAGAGAGAGAGAGAGAGAGAGAGAGAGAGAGAGAGAGAGAGAGAGAGAGAGAGAGAGGGTGCGGCCCGGTAGTCGAGTGGTTAGCACACCGGCTTCACAGTGCAGAGGTTGCCGGTTCGCGTCCCGGTCCGGCCTCCCTGTGTGGAGTTTGCATGTTCTCCCCGGACCCGCGTGGGTTTTCTCCGGGTCCTCCGGTTTCCTCCCACACTCCAAAAATATGCATGGCAGGCAGATTGACCTGCTGCAAATTGTCCCTAGGTGTGAGTGTGAGAGTGACTGTTGTATGTCTTTGTGTGCCCTGCGATTGGCTGGCAACCAATTAAGGGTGTCCCCCGCCTCGTGCCCGATGACAGCTGAGATAGGCTCCAGCAACCCCTGCGACGCTAATGAGGAATAAGCGGTACGGAAAATGAGATGAAATGATATATATATATATATATATATATATATATGTATACAGTAAAGTCTCGTTATATCGATATCGGATACATCGATAGTCCCGGTTATATCGATACTATTTCTATGCACGCACGGAGAAAATTACATGCAAACAGGGTCGGATATATCGATAGTCCTGGTTATATCGATATTTTTTCGGACTCCCTTGAATATCGACATAACGAGACTTTACTGTATATATATATATATATATATATATATATATATATATATATATATATATATAAGGGAGAGGAGGAGAATGTCAGTCGTCCCTTTGTCAGTTCTTTACACCAGTCAAATTCACGAGAGGCGAAGGGGAAGGGCGAGACACGTACGAGCTGAAATCACGATAGTTGGCATTTTATCAGTTCATTATTTTCCGTATTTTATGTCTGTTTCTTTTTGATGGTCGAATTGTAACTATTCAGCTTTGTAAAATATGTGAAACGGAACAACAGGAAGCATGATATAAATCGTGCAAAAGAAGGTTCATTTGAATATTCAAGCACAGAGGCGGAGATGCTTATAGCAGGAGGCCATTTTTTGTACTCCAAATGAGTCACATTATACAATGTTTACAGAATGTGCAAATTAACTCATTCACTGCCATTCACAAATTTATTCGGGAATTAAAAATATGATAGAGCGCCATTCCCGAAATTTTTCGGGTTTTGTTTTTTTTCTTGTATGGGTACCGATAAAGCGCTGGCCATGGCCTCTGACAATGGCCTCTGGCAATTTTTTCCCTTCCACAAGAGGGCAGCATTTCACCTTTTTTCCCCATATTTGCGCTTTGTTCCAGCTTCAGCTGTTGTTAAAGCATTGTATTGCATTGTATTTTGGACAGCCACCTTCATTTCAAGTTCATATAACTCCAAACCCATACAATTTAGGAAATAACTATTTTTTTCTGGTGAAAGAAGAGAGTTTAAGGTTTGTTACGCTGCATTGGATGTTTATGTAGTCCTAAAACTCAATATTCTGTGGGTCCTGGAATTCAAGCAACAATGACAAAAACCCTGGTACTGGAGTAGACACATTTTTGCAAATGTCTGGCAGTGAATGAGTTAATGCAAAACTACAACTGGGAGTACTAATTAATTTATTTAAAAAAAGTAAAGTGAAAATGAAAAAAAGTGATACATATTACACAGCGATTCTATGTCTATTCAAATGCAAATTCGTCATTAAAGATGAAAACAACGTTAATGTCAGAATTCTGACTTCATTTTCTGAATTCCGACTTTGAAGTCATAATTCCGACCTTTAAGTCAGAATTCACACTTTAAAGAAAATATTCTGAGATTAAAGTCAAAATTATAAGATTAAAATCAGAATTCTGAGAACGTCTCAGTGTGAAGTTTGAGAGTCATGTCAGAATTCTGCAAATAAAGTAGAATTCTCCATTTAAAGGCAGAATCTTGCCAATTTTATTTTTAAGGCCCCAATCCTTTTCCATAGGCAGGTAACTCAACATGCAGGAAGATTTTTTTTTCCATTAAAAAACTGCACCCGTACCTGTATCTGCCTTTTGAAGGGTAGCACGTACCCTTGGAACGTTTTCTTGATATCAAAACCTGTAACTGGTTCCTCTCTCACTTGAACAAACAATTCACATTCACATCATTCAGGACACAAAATGCACAAAATAAAATGAAAAAAACAGGTGATGTATACTTGCGTTCTTGTCAAGACGGAACAACAAATGACAAGCGGACCATTTTGCCCGTGATTTCTGTCTTCGATAAGCGACACCCTTGCGAGTTAAATGATTCTCCGTTCTGGGCCCTCCTCGAAAAGTCCTTAAAATTCATCCGAGTGAAGTTTTTGGCGATGGCCTGTTGACAAGTCAGTCTTCATCACATTTGTTTTAAGATGTCATCAAAAGCGGGCTGAGGGAGTTGTTCCAAAACTGTTGTGATTGATATAACGTACACAAGATAGCTTTTTCATCACACGATTTTCAGGATCGAGGCAGTCAGGGTAAGTTGTGTATCAAAATGGGAGGGCAGTCAACTCACTAATGTCACAGGGAAATATTGCTCCGCTCTTGAATACATCTTGAAGCGACAGACGACTAGTCAGCACGTTTGAACATATCAGCGTTTCCGAGCTGCTGTTTATTTTGTGTTCATTTCTGCTGCACAGGTGGCCGAGGTGTAGTCGTGGGGCCAATCGTGAGCCAGAGCTACTCTGATGTGTTTTGCGACAACGAGTACGGACCCAACTTCCTGTTCCGAAACAACGGAGATGGAACTTTTACCGATGTGGCGCAGCAGGCTGGTAAGAAGAAAGTAACGGTTTAAAGATTCTGACAGACTCGGAATAATAACTTGTCCGTTGAGACTTTTTTTCCTCCAAATAAATAAAGGTGTCAAAATCCCTCCTCCATCTCATTCTTTGGAAAATTCCAAATGTTATTAATATGCAAATATTGTTAAGTGAACTGGTGGCTGGAAGATGCTGCCTGTAACAAAATAATATTTTTTTGTGCACCGTTGGCGTCAGCTTTGAGACACGTGTGAGTTGTTCTTGTTGCTCTAGTAATCCATTTTCCCTCAAAAACAACCTCAAATGACCTCACTTCAGAGACGCCATTAAATTATCCGCTGAGCAAAATTGAACACTGTTGCGAACCAAAACGGCAGCCCCCACCAAGGTAAGTAAGAACTCTCAAATTAATTGAAGGAGTGGAATTTTACCGCATTCTGTGCAGTATAAAAGATAGAAAAAGAAAAAAAATATATTCTTCAAAAGATATAAGGATGAACATACATGTATTTGTATTTTTGCCATGGTGCCAGTCTGACTCAGTTATTTTAACTCATTCACTGCCATTCACAAAGTTATTCAGGAAGTGAAAATGCAACGTAGAGCGGCATTTCCGAATTTGTTTGGGTTTTGTTTTTTCATGCTTGGGTGCCAATAAAGCGCTGGCCATGCCCACTGTCAATGTTTTTTTCCCTTCCACAATGGGGCAGCATTTGCCTTTTGTCCATGTGCGTTGTTACAGCTTCAGCTGTTGTTAAAGCGCTCTATAAATCAATATGTATGTATTGCATTGTATTGTTGACAGCCACCCTCATTTCAAGATCGTATAAATCCAGATCCATATAATAATAATATAATTCACTCTTTTTTAATGAAAGAAGAGAATCTAAGATTTCTAACGCTGTACTGAATGTCTATGGAGTCCTAAAACTTAATATTCTGTGGATCCTGGAATTCAAGTGACAATGACAAAAACCCTGGCACTGGAGTGGACACATTTTTGCACGTCAGGTTAATTGTAACACTGCCTTAAGACAGATTTGTACACTACTGTGTAACTGTGTGTTATTAGGGGTGGAGGACCCCATGCAGCATGGCAGAGGCGTAGCCCTCGCAGACTTCAACCGTGACGGAAAGACGGACATCGTTTACGGCAACTGGAATGGGCCTCATCGTCTTTATATGCAACTCAACAACCGTAAGCAGAGGTTCAAGGTGAGACCAGACTTTCTGCCTATGCGTTTATTTTATAAGTAGGCAGGGGCTCAGCTTAACAGTGTACTGTGTCAAAAAATAAAAAAAGTTTTCATAACCGCTAATGGCTGTCATCAGTAATGAGTTTTTGGATTTTAAAGATGAAATCTAGACAGGGCTCAATATGGCTAGAAAGAGGAGGGGTGAGCAGTTACGCATGGAAAAATAGGGAGGGAGCGAGACAAAAAAAAACAACATTGATTTTGATTTATCTTTTATGATTGATGTGCATGGTACTAAAAAAATGGTGGCATGCATACTAGTCAACCTCAAGAACTGCATGAGCAGGTCTGTTCTAAAAATAGCTCACCAGTCATGGGACAAATGCATTAAAATAAAAGAAAAATGGTGTCCTTAATTTAAACTTAACATTGTACTTGTTTTTTCTTTACGTAATAGTACATCATGCAAACATAACATTGATTGTGTTTAATGGGGGAAAAACTATTGATTATATGCAAATATTTTATTGTTTAGATGTAAAATATGATCAAAATACAAAGAAACAGTGACAGAAGTTGAATTTTAAGGGGAATGTTGAGTACTTAATTACTGAAAGATGTGTCTGAGTAAATGTTATGCCGTGGTCAAATGCACATCGTCATAGCAAATAATCAATGTTAAGGTGCTTATGTGAGCCTGTGTTCTGCCAAAGTCAATGTGAAGTCAATACAACTTTACGATGCAGACAAAGGGTGTGAATAGTGGAATGGTTTCGGAAAGTACTGATGATCATATGTCCACGAGGCACGAGGTGGCGCTGGCCGAAGTGAGCTTCATTGTCGAAAGGAGCCGACATCTTTTATGAGGGAAATAAATGGCAGAGGACACATCTTTATGGGGGTCAAAGAAGGGGTTAATGTCTGACCCATAGCCTGAAGATAGTTCATCAGCGTGACACAAGTGCACATATTTAGACATGTTGTCATAAAGGACACTCACAAACACACACACACACACACACATGCACGCACACACACACACACACACACTTGCACATGCACGCACACACACACACAAACACACACACACACATACACACACGCACGTATACACGCACACACACGCACACACACACACACACACAAAGACAAATTGGATTAGGTGGCCAATGTTTTTTTTATTTGGTTAAATCAGGAGCCCGCAACAAATTTAAGATGGCTTGTTCCCACCCGGCTTAACATTCCCGCATGCTGTGCTGACCTTTGGCTTGCATAATGAAGCTGTTGTATCACTCCACTAAACCACTAATTAAATTGGGCTGAAACAGCAGCTTGCCACTGCAGTCGAAAGTGCAGATTAGGCCTGTTTGGGCTTTAATTAAAATCTATTACTGCACTTTTCTTTTTGAACACGCACACGCACTGACACACACACACACACACACACGCGCACACGCACACGCACACACACGCACACGCACACACACACACACACACACACACACACACACACACACACACACGTGCCCATTCGCTTAGGGTGTGGTTTCGCCATATTAATGTTTAAAATCATCAAACACATGCAAATATCAGAAAAGGTTAACGAAAGGAAATGAGATATAGATTTTAAATTTAGACTTTTTATATATTAACTCATTCACTGCCAGACGATGTGCAAAAATGTGTCCACTCCAGTGCCAGGCTTATTGTTAATTTTAATCAAATTGCAAGACCCACAGAATATTGTGTTTTAGGACTACATAAACGTTCAATTCAGCATAAGAAACCTTAGACTCTTTTCTTTCATCACAAAAAAGAGTAATTCCCAAGTTATAAGGGTCTGAAGTTATCTGAGCTTGAAATTGGGGCGGCTGTCCAAAATACAATAAAATACATATTAAGAATATGAATAATACATTTAATTTACAAGCGCCTTTCAAAGAACCCAAGGACACTTTGCAAACAAAATAAACAGCGTAACAATAAACACCGAAACAATAAAACCATAAATAAAAGTACAAATAATAAAAGACCTGATTAAACTAAACTGTGAATGCTATTGTAAAGAGATGGTTTTTGAGCTGGGATTTGAAGGTGGGAAGATTTCGGATGTATTGATTTATACAACGCTTGAACAACAGCTGAAGCTTTAACAAAGCACGAACATGGACACAACGCCTCGTGGAAGGGAAAACATTGCCATATCTCTAACCAGTGTTTTATCGGCACCCCCACAAGAAAAACCGAAACCAGAACAAATTCGGCAATGGTGCTCCATGTCACACTTTTCAATTCCTGAATAAATTCGGGAATGGCAGCTAATGAGTTAAGGGAAAAAAAGACTAAAATACTTGACCTTGTGTGCCAAGTACATTTTCATGATGACTGAATGATTCAATGCGGACTCCAAAGGCACTTTATTTACTGTATATTATATTCAACTGGAATTTAAGCAAATTACAAAAAAGACCAGCAGCCATTTGTTTGTGTTGCCAGTTCCGTTCAAATCTACACACACCTTTCAAATCCCATTCACACGGCGTCCCTGCAAATCTCCGCTTATGTGCATTTGAGGGAGTAAAGTAGGTCTTTGTCATCCATCATCCATCTACCTGACTGCCCGAAGCCCACCACCCTCTCTCCCCAGCTTCATGGCCTCCGTCGGCCACTGCCTCTCGTTCACCTTAAAAAGCAAGAAGGTCAACCAAACCCAGCAGCTTTATGAGCCTTATAATTAAAACACGGTGTAAATACTGCAGCGAGTGAAGGGTTGTTCAATAATTCTTTCCCGACTTATCACTGCATCAGTGAAGCAGGAAGACATCTGTTACTTTCATGTCCAAAAACACTGATGAGCTTTTTTTCCACGTGGTTTATTTATTTATCTTATAAAGACAGTTTATTTCTCTCAGTATAACCTGTCAATCTTAAAATAATCTTTACACTGAGGGCCTGATGATTTGACAGATTAGTTTTGGAGTCAAGGCGTACACTGAGCTTATTAATGATGTCTGCTGAGCAACATAACCTTGAGGATTCAAGGTTCTGGTATAAGATCAGTGCACACTTCCATTTCAAATAATTGTCATTGTCGGATCAAAGCCATAAAACAGCTTTCAAAAACAAATGATTTAAAAGCTACACATTTGCCAGCAAGAAAAAAAAACAGCTCACTGTAAAGACTGTTCTTCCAATTTCCTGTTGTAATGGTATACATTCTTTCCAGGACATAGCCTCACAGAAGTTTTCGATGCCATCCCCAGTCCGCACCGTTATTGCTGCCGACTTTGACAACGACAATGAGCTGGAGGTCTTTTTCAACAATATTGCTTACAGGGGGCCGTCAGCCAACAGACTGTTTAGGTGAACTTTACAATCTGTTGAGCTAGCTAGCGTTGGCTTCAGTTTTATGCTAACAAAACATGTTTGCAAGACTTTACAAATACAGTGTTAAAAATCCAAATGAGTTAATGATAGCAACTGAAATAATTGATTTTATGTCTATTGTTGTAATGTGAAATATATAGAGATTATATGTATATAGAGAGATATTTCTTATAGTGTTCGCTGCAGTGTCAAACCACAAAAAAATTGTCATTGTCATCTCCCAAGCTGTACCTAATGTTGTGGCCTTTGACTATGTTTAAAAGATTAAATTAGAAACGGGTACAAATTTGCATCCAAGGATCCTTATCTGCCATCCTACCTTTTGCACACTTGGGCGACTCTTTCATTAAAGACAGTTCTAGGTTGGGCTTCCTTGCTAGATAATATTAATTAACTCAGCCCTCCCAACACAATCTTAAGATTCATATCAAGTTGTTCAAAGCTTATTTTCAAACACAAACCCAAACAGCTTGAATGAAATATCTGATGAATGACGCGGATGAATTAGCGGATGAATCCAAACATGCGGAATATCAATAATCAGTTTAAGCCCCAACAGTTTTCTGGATCAAAACACGCCTGCTTGCCAGGTCACCAAAGGAGAATTTGTCTTTTTTGATGCAGTGATGGCGAGATGAGGGTCACCACTCCAGAGCACTTGGCTCTGTCGTCGTTTGTTATGAAGATGAAGTAACTAAATTATTTCTGCTCTCAGGCCATGATAAAAAACAAGCTTACTATTGTGCCATGGCTAATTAATCTAGGATAGGGTCAATCAATATTTGGCTTAGATTTATAGCATATTATATTGGACTTGTATGACACACATCATTTCCTGATGGAAATGCTGTGTGGTGCAAAGAGGAAAGGTCACTGCTTTTTTGGGGGGTGGGAGAATAATAAGCTAAAACATTTTTTGAATTGCAAGTCAAATCAGGAGACCGCAAAATTTGCTCTACAGAAAATTGATGATTTCCACCTCAGTAAGCACAGTTTACTCTATGTATAGTACTCCTTTTACATTGAGCCCCTTAGTGTTCAATTGTAACAGATACTGTAACTGAATACTGAACTGATACTTTTTTGTGACACATTTACATTTGAGTCTGCCATATTCTTGAAATGTTTGGACTTCACAATTTTGAACACTATTTTATTCGAATAAAACACATTCTCATCACAATTAATTTGTATCATTTCTCGTGTTCCTCATCAGGGCAGACTCAAATGAAAGAAAGTATTCAATCCCAACAAATTAAGACCGCTGTATCCCCAACTGCAAACCTCTGAAGTGTCCCTAATGTCGTCAATACGTCAGTGACAGCCGTGTGACACAGTGATCCCATTAACAGCATGCTCACTTATCTCACTGGCAGGGTGAGCAGGAGAGAGCATGCAGACCCCCAACTTGAGGAGCTAAATGTGGGCGAAGCTTCCGAACCAGAGGGACGAGGAACTGGTGAGTGGATGAAAAATTGGGTCTTGCAAGTGTTCTTCCGTCTGCCACTAGATGGCACTAAAACCCCGCAACGAATTTTCTGAGGTATTTTATGTACGTACGTACTCTCGTTATGATGTTCATTCTCCAGGAGCTGTAGCCACAGACTTTGATGGAGACGGTCGTCTGGAGCTGCTGGTGTCTCATGGTGAAAGTGCAGCTCAACCGCTTTCCATTTACAAAGTCAACCTCGTGAGTGTTAACCCTGAACAACTATTATCCAATCAAGAATTTCCAATTACATCATCCAGGAATATCTACTGTATACATATTGTATTGTATCTTGTATATAAGTAAGCAAACACACACACACAGTACATTAAAAATGTGTATGCACATAAAAAAGTGCAATTGTTTTCCTAACCCACTCAATAGGGAGCTGTGGATTTTGGGCAGACCAGGTTACTTTTACCCAAGATTATGTTTATTATTTTGACTGAACAGGCTGAGTTGAAGACGTGATTTGTGCGGGCTGAAGCTTATCGTTACCTTGGACGGAATTAGTTTTAACCAAATCTGTACTGCTAACCCATTTTTGGGGAGCTTGAATCATCAGTATTCTTGAAGCCTTGATTCACTGTCCTGTATTGAATCCATTGTCTCATTCCATTTTGGACCGAACGCTGGGTAAGATATTTCATCCAATTTTGGTTAAACCTCGCAGTTCTCAGAGTATATGTATCAGGCGGATATATGTTCAGATTTGTTATTGAAAATCAAGGCAATAATCTCAAATGAAAATTCAAAATGCAAAAAAAAGATAACTAAAAAGTTATCTTTTTTTTTGCTAGGCTTGTGGATATATTTTGCCATTTTATGTAACATATTTTCCGGTTTATAAGGCACACCCAAAAACCTTGATTTTCTTCAAAAGATGACCCTGCACCTTATATGCAGGTGAGCCTTATACAGTAAAGACTCGTTATATCGATATTCAAGGGAGTCCGAAAAAATATCGATATAACCGGGACTATCGATATATCCGACCCTGTTTGCATGTAATTTTCTCCGTGCGTGCATAGAAATAGTATCGATATAACCGGGACTATCAATATATCCGATATCGATATAACGAGACTTTACTGTACATGAAGTAATATTGAGCCACAACAGGTCTCGCAACTATTGTCAGCAGCCATCTACTCCATTTCCCACAGTAGCAGAAGTAGTGCATAACCGCAGTCTCTACCTTATATTTGCCTTATATTTGGAATCATTTTCTATATTTATGTATTATATTATGAAATACCTTTTTTCATTCATTTGGGGGGGGGGGGGGTGGCTGATACTCCGGTGTGCCTTATATGTGAAAACGTTTGAAAATACAGTATTCATTTGAGATGCGCATTATACTCCGGTGCGCCTTTAACACCGGAAAATACGGAAAACTTCGGAAATGGGACTGGCAAAAGTAAACACATTTTAAAAGAATATCCTCCCTAAATTTCATTCTAAAATATTTACAGTAATCACAAAAATGTTCTGAGAATCTCTTGAGGGTATTCCTTAAAGTTCCTTATTGGTGTGTCCTAAAGGGGACCACAAACTCATGGTTGCGTGTGATACCCCGGACCAAGTTTGGTGCTTTTGCCAGAGGAGCGAAAGTGGTTGTGTACACCAAGAGGAGTGGACCGCATACGCGTATCATCGATGGAGGGTCGGGGTACCTTTGTGAAATGGAACCAGTCGCACACTTCGGTCTGGGTAAGAAAGAAGAAAGATGGTGACGAGGTTGTAAAATATAAAAGCATGCTCGGGTGAGTTTGGTGTCACTCAAAAGACCTTTAGGTCAGGGAAATTACAAAAATTTGGATGAATGAATGGACAGAAGCTGAAGACGTCACCGTATGGATATATTGACCACTGGTCAAATTACTTTGCAATGTGTTTTTTGGGGGATATTGCTGCAACTGATAATTAATTGGATCACTCCAAAGCTTACCACTCTATGATGACCAGTAAAGTGAAACGCAAACATGGATTTTTACAGGAAACAATCAGTTGATTATTAAAACGGATGACGTAGCTACTGATGACCTGCAGATGGCGAAAAATTGAATACGCAGATTCAGAAAGTACAAAAAGTCATGAGTAAAGCATCCGACTGTTACCTTTGGCGTGATTAGACACCCGGGGGAGAGTGAGATATCTCTGCCAGGGGTTTGGGGGGTCGCGGACAGGTTCTGGCGCTGGAAAATAGCCTGCTTTGTGACAAACTGGCTCCCTGCTCTGCCCACTCAAGACAAGATCGTTTCGCCAAGTCCTGTTCTGTAAGGCCTAAAATACACACAAGCAACATTTTGGCAGTATCCTGACCTCTCAAGAGAACTGCACACTTGCTCAAGGCATCAGTCACTCACCACCTCTCAACTACAGAGTGACATAATGGAGCAAGTAAAGCTGAAATATTTCAAGGCACCCCTACTGCCTGGCAAAATAACCTGTGTTTACATGACAAATGCCACTTAAATATAGGTTCTTGGATAACCCTCCGATAAAAAATTGCCTTTACAAAACGGCCATTTTGACATTGTCAAACCTTTCCAATCGGAAAGATACATAGCTATCAATGAGATGTGAGGGTTAACAAGTGGTCTGTGCTTGCCTCATATTTAAGGTAAGGATGTGGCCACAAATGTGGAAGTGTACTGGCCAGATGGAGTCTCGGTTGCTCGACCTCTGGAACCGTCAGAGATCAACTCTGTGCTGGAGATCCACTATCCAAAAGATGACGATGAGGTCACACCCGCTGTGGAAATAGAGGTACAGTGGTCTGACGTGCTCATGTCAACCCTGACGTCATCGGAGCATAAAAACACAATTTGGTATTGTTTCTTTCTATGCACTGGAGTAAAGTGAGTTTATTTTTTGCAGTGCGGTCCTGGTTTTGCTCTGAATGAAAATGGCCGCTGCATTGGTAAGTTCAAAAAGATGGTTGTGGCGTGTATGTGTCCGAATTATCATCCAGAGTCTTTCCCTCCTCCTTTTCACCTCCTCCTATTCTTCAGATAAAGATGAATGTACCCAGTTCCCCTCTGTGTGCCCCTCCGACCGCCCTGTTTGCACCAACACTTACAGCAGCTTTAAATGCCGCGCCAAAAGAAGATGCACTCAAGGCTTTGAGCCCAACGATGATGGGTCTGCATGTGTGGGTGAGTGACCAAGGAGTTGTTGACTCATGTCACGTCCCAGAGTAACTGGCTTTGTTGCAGTTTAAAATCAAATCACACATTAACTCATTCACTGCCATCCCTGAATTTATTCTGGAATTGAAAATATGACGTGGAGCGCCATTCCCGAATTTGTTTGGGTTTTTGTTTTTCTTGTGGGGGTGTCAATAAAGTGTTGGTCAGACCTCTGGCAATATTTTTCCCTTCCACAAGGGGGCAGCATTTGTGCAGCGGCCCCACCATTTTCCCCTCATGTTACTCCAGAACAAAATATACTAGAAATGAACATTTTTTTTCAGATGAAAGAATAGAGTCTAAAGTTTCTAATGCTGCATTGAATGTTGATGTAGTCCTAAAACTCAATGTCCCGTGGGTTCTGCAATTTGAGTGAAAATGACAAAAACCCTGCCACTGGAGTGGACACATTTTTGCACTTCTGGCAGTGAATGGGTTAATAGCTCTTGAAACTATGCGGGTGGAATGCCAAATCAAAAATGTCATGTTCCTGTCGATAGCCCTCACAGCAAAAATACAATTATTGGGTATGAAGCGAGATCGAGCTCTCTTAGCATACCGTACACAACCGCTGTTAAAAAAGCGAAGCGCGGAGAGTCTTGGATGCCAAAATGCAAGTAGTAGCAAAACGACTATAATCGCTTGATATCAAAATCTTTACTGTGCTAAAATCTCTGACCTTGTCCCTGCACACCTGCTGCCTTGCATGCCAAATCATTTTTACATGCCGACTCATTTTACATGTGATTCCACTGGTGGCCATTAAGGTACACACATTGGCCAATTTCCTCTCTTTGCAGCCCAGGTAGCTTACTTTGGGAAGACACGATCCTCTGCGGAACGCACATGGTCGGCCATTTCTATCTGGCTATCACCCTTTGGCGTGCTTCTTCTCATCTAGAATCATCGCCAGTGTGGACTATTGTAAGAACTTCCTTTCTTCACAGAAATTCCTACACATATTCTCTCCCTCTCCTCCTCTCCTCCATCTTAAAACAAGCTCAATGGAGCTGCGATATCGGTCATGTTTTCCTCCATGCATCACTTTTGAGGCTCGACAGGAACTTGCAGGGAGCATGTTCGAACTGTGTTAGAGCTGCATAGCCCTATTGTCGTCGGCTGGCATTTATCTCAGTGGGATTTGAGCTGAGTCCAATTTAATAAGTGGTGGCTGCAATGAGTACAAACCACTGCACCGAAGCCTCTGGCTCCATTGGCCACAATCATTCAAGACACTTTGAGGCAGCCGCCTGTATGTGCACAATGTCGCTCTCATTCTCTGTTACGGCTTACCAGGATGCTGAGGAACACCAGGTCTCCAAGCTACAGGTTGTGAGCATGTTCCTGTGTGTGTGTGTGTGTGTGTGTGTGTGTGTGTGTGTGTGTGTGTGTGTGTGTGTGTGTGTGTGTGTGTGTGTGTGTGTGTGTGTGTGTGTGTGTGTGTGCGTGTGTATGTGTGTGTGTGCGCGTGCGCGCGCTCGGGAACATATGCCAGACCAGCTGTCAGCGGTGGTGGATAACATTTCGTTAACTATTAATAATTCGGAGGCAGAGCAAAGATGAACACGTTCTTTTTGTGTAATGGCATGAACTTTAATTTTATTTATGGGTATGCACATGCTATCACGAAAAACAATTAGTCACAAAATTATATTTTAGCCCATTAATATGAGCTTCACTGTTTGTCGGTGCTCCCTGCATGTGCCCTGAATAAATGTAGAAATCAAATTAAACATGGCAGACATGCCATTAGCGTCAAACCAATATTTTCACCACTAAATAGTTTATTATTGTTTTAATATAAATTCTACAGTGGTTAGCCTGTGAAAGTTAGTTTACTTCATTACAATTATTCAAGAATGAGTGTGTTGAACATTCTTGCATAAGAGAGTACATCATCTTTTCAAATGATTTGATTTGAAGAATAATTACATCTATTAAATTATATTTAACGTATTTTCCAATGTATAAGGCGCACCAGAGTATAAGGCACACCCTCAATGAATGGTGTATTTTCAAACGTTTTCCATCTATAAGGCGCACAAGGCTATAAGGCGTACCTTCAATGAATGAAAAAACAGTTTTCCAAATATATGTATATCCAAAGGTTTTCCAAATACATGTATAAGGCACACCACATTATAAGGTGCTACAGTATAGGCTGGGGTTACGCACTACTTCATCTACGGGGGGTAATGAAATCGTTTGCTGCTGACAAAAGTTGCAAGACCTGTTGTGGCTCAAGATTGCTTCACATTTAAGGTGCGCCTGTGTATAAGGCGCAGGATCATCTTTTGAAGAAAATCAAGGCTTTTGGGTGCACCTTATACACCGGAAATTACGATACTGAGTTCACCACATCAATTTTAAAGACATTAAGCTCAAGGAGAAAACCTTTTCTTTTTTTTAATTGTGCAGCATAATATTCCAGAAATAGAGGCTCTTTCTTGGAAATCAAATCAAACCAAAGTGACCATTTAATGTTGCCCGTAGGATTGTCTTGCCCATTTCCCAAAGGTCATGACGACAGCATAAAAGACGGCAGTGAATTACTTTTAAAACTAGTTCAAGCATTTCCACTTTCTACAGTTGTTCAGAATTCATTTCATATATCATATTTATTGTGTGCTATAAAACACAGCAGATTGCTCTTACATTTTGCAGCTACAACCAAAATAAATAAATAATAATAATAATAATAATACATTACATTTTAAGCACCTTTCAAAGCTCCCAAGGACAATTTACAGTCACAGACAAGCATAGATACTATAGTAAATAAAATACAATCACAAATAGAATGCAAAAAAAAAATAATAATACAATTAGAAATGAAATGAAAATACATAAATACATACATGTTTAATTAAATTTGAAAGACAAAAATATTATGTAATGACTGAAAATTTTGAAAATATTCAGTCTCAAGCATTTAAATCGTCCTCGTGTTAATAGAGTTAATGTGAATATCATTGCAAAATAGCTCAGCTAACAAAGAAAAGGTTAATATGTTTCTCAAACACAGACTACTGTTTTAAATTTTAGGATGGCAGTGAATGAGTCAATATTAACAAACAGTTAAAAATATACAATACATTGTATTTTTCATGAAATAACTGGTCAACTAATTTTAATTAACTTACTTAAAACAATTTGATATACAGTTACGATTGAGAAATAAACAATTTAAAATAATTTCCATACACATTTTAACTACAGTAAAGTCTCGTTATATCGATATTCAAGGGAGTCTGAAAAAATATCGATATAACCGGGACTATCGATATATCCGACCCTGTTTGCATGTAATTTTCTCCGTGCGTGCATAGAAATAGTATCGATATAACCAGGACTATCGATATATCCGATATCGATATAACAAGACTTTACTGTATTTATATATATTTTTAGAAAGGTTTGCCTGACCGTGCTCCTAACAGTGTATTTGTAGAATCCATCACAGGAAAGCAAAATGTGGAGCACCCACAGCCTCATAATTCTTTTAAAAACGTTTTAAGAACTATTTTGGCTCGCATGTTGACCAAAAGCCTTACAGCGAGTTCTCTAAACCTTCCAAGTGATTCTCCATGGAATACTCACAATTATTAATTTTGACTGCCTCTACCATCATTACAGAGCTTCATCATATTCCTTTTGGCTCAGGATCCACTGAAGTTATTTAGGCGAGTGTGAGATTGTGTGATTCATGGCTGACTTAAAAATGTTTATGGACTTTTGTCAAAAGCCTGACACTTTTTATCTGAGCTAACAACATTGGCCATGACGAAAATCCATTGACAAGATGGATACAGACCATAGACTACACCTGTAAATAATAGAATGAAAAAACAAGTTTCAGATGTTTTTTAATGACAACTAATTGGCATTGAAAGAATTAAAGTCTCACACAGAGGATGTTAGAAGGGATTATACCGTCTTTGAAAGCCAAGGAACTGCTCCAGAGAGCGTTAGCAGCTGGGCCCTGCAAATTAAATCTAATCAATTCAAATATGTTTAATATCTTTTACTCATTTACAACAAAGAGGATTCATCAAATTGATTTTGTTTTGTTTGCCATTTGTGCTCAGTGTTTCTTGCCAAGACAATAAAGATCCATATTTAACAAGGGCATATTTATGCTTGGCAACACATTTACTAGTGTATAAATCAACATAATATTCTCGAAAATCGGGCCTAATTTGAGCATGATCGCACACTGGCCATTTAGCCCCGATGATCAGATGTTTTTGAACATTTTTAATTCTTAGTGATAATCATATGGTTTAGATTGTGCTATAAATGACCTATAACCAACGAGCTCTGAAAAGGATGAGGGCTGATAATGTTAATCTCCAAAATATGAAATTATAGCCAAATGGGAAGTGATCTGAGAGCTCAGTGTTACTGGGTACAAATAGAGAAGCAACTTGTTGTGTTGCTTCGATAATGTCTCAATTATTTCACATACAAGTTTACAATCATCACGGAATTACTTGATAGGTAAATAAATTAGCCTAGCTGCTTCTGTTTCTTCTTTTTGTGTATTTACTGGCAGTCTGGAGGCACTGGCATACTGTGCTGCCACTTACAGATCAGTATCGGCACTACGCCGCAGAACGGGTTCAGGGAGGAGAGGCACGAATGTATGCGGGTTTAGTTACCACTGCACGAGAGCAGCGAGAACAAATATAGTGTTTGTGTGCCCCTTAATGGTTTCCATTTCCCAATACATGTGCCAAAATCGGTATTCATTTTTTTCTATCAAGTTTGTGGACTGAATATGGATAACTAGAAAAAAAGAACTTAACTCATTCCCTGCCATTCACAAATTTATTCAGGAATTGAAACTATGACATAGAGTGCCATTCCCGAATTGGTTTGGGTTTTGTCTTGTTTTTTCTCATTTGGATGGCGATAAAGTGCTGGCCATGGCCTGTGGAAATGGCCTCTGGCAATGTTTTTTCCTTTTCACAAAGGGGCAGCATTTCCCTTTTTTCCATGTTAGCCTTTTGTTCCAGTTTTCACTGTTGTTAAAGCCTTCTATAAACCAATATACATGCATTGTATTTTAGACAGCCTCCCTCATTTCAAGCTCATATAACTCCAGAAATTAACATTTTTTTCCTGATTTCTTACGCTGCGTTGAATGTTTGTGTAATCCTAAAACTCAATATTCTGTGGGTCCTGAAATTCAAGTGACAATGACAAAAAACCCTGGTACTGCATTGGACATATTTTTGCACATGTGTGGCAGTGAATGAGTTAAAACAGTCAGATCTAATAGCACATTTCCCCTCTGGAAACATTCAACTCACTGGGAAACATGGCAAAGGGCACGGACTGAAAAGCCATCAGAGGATTGTTCAAAGTATGATCTAATCCTCAAGAAAATAAAAAAGGGAAAAATGACAGTGATGCACATCTCTGCTCGACCCCTTAAGACTTATCTGGAAGAATGATTATATTGTTTTTGGGAAGAGTGGGAGTGCACACAATGACAGGAAGGCATCAGTGAATGCAATAGCAGAATGCTGTGATGAATTTTGGCTTGAGAGAAACTCGGCCTTTTAAAATTGTGTTATTGAATGACGTTCAAAAGATCCCTTTTCTCTGAGAAGGGGATGCTAAGTCAAAGTCAAGTCAAAGTCAGCTTTATTGTCAAATATGCTAATATTCATGACATACAGCACAGATGAAATTACTGTCCTCTCGAACCCAGCATGCAAGGTACTTATAATTACTTAACAAACATAAACATGAAAACGCCAATTTGCCGGGAGAGGGGAGCCGCTGCGTGTTCACGCGCCGCCATCTTGGGGAAAAAAATAAATAAACAAATATGACAACACAAAGACACAGAGTCATTCATTCTTCAGGACTTGCTGTGTGTGTGTGTGTGTGTGTGTGTGTGTGTGTGTGTGTGTGTGTGTGTGTGTGTGTGTGTGTGTGTGTGTGTGTGTGTGTGTGTGTGTGTGTGTGTACCCCAACGATGCTATATTTGATGCAACACTGGAACACAATGCGGACGTGTGTCCGAAACAACCTGCGTGTGTTTAATCACAACTCATCCAATTCCTACGACTACACAATGTTGACATTCAATTTCAGCGCTGAGTAGCTCTGCAGGTGGAGACACAGTAGAGTATGTGATATATATTTTTTTCCTGATAGGAAATGCGCACAAGTGATTTGTTGAACAAGAAATGTCAAAATAAACCCGAAGGTTTTGGATGTTTCCATTTTATTTGTCGTTACATTGCCAGAGTTAAAGTGATGTGATCATGAGTTTAAGCTTCAGTGTTATAACCTGTTCAGCTCATTATACTGGGAGGAAAGTCCAATGTTTCAATTTCAATGATTTTAAGTTTTTATACCATAATTTCTGCATGGGTCAAGTTGTTTGTGTGTATTTTGCTATCTGCAATCTTATTTTTGTGATATGCGTTTTCGCACATTTTTCTGTCAAGTGTTTTGTACATTATTCCGCCCACGATTTTTCATAAGAGAGCAGCGATATACATCCTCTCTGATATGAAACAAGTATCATTCAATGGCGTTTCATGATTCTCCTTTCAACTTGCTGTTTCCAATATTTCCCATTTTATTTCCCATTACTTTTTTGGTTAAAAATATTGTAAAATATAATGAGCAGAAATAAAAACAATCTCTAACATGTAAATGTTCATATTTATTTCACATATTGTTTGAGAAAAATTCATGATGCCTTTCAGATTCTGAAGTCGTTTTTAGTTGTGACAGCAAATGGATAAGAATTCAGTTCTGTTGCCTCATAGCAACAAAGAGTTTTGGTTTGAAATCTCTCTTTGGACTCGTACACGGGTCCAAATTATGATTAATGACGAGTCCAACTTGCCCATCGATGTAATTGTGCATTAAATGGTCTCCTGCCTTCATTTGTCAATTGTGTGATTCGAGTTTCAGTCCTCTTGGGACACTGATTAACCCATTCACTGCCATTCACAAATTTATTCGGGAATTCAAAATACATATACAATAATGACATAGAGCGCCATTCCCAAATTTATTCGGGTTTTGTTTTTTCATGCTTGGGTGCCGATAAAGTGCTGTGCATTTTTTTTCTTTTCCACAAGGGGCAGCATTTCCTTTTATCTATATTAGTGCTTTCTTCCAGCTTCGGCTGTTGTTAAAGCGCTATATAAACCAATATGTATGTATTGCATTGTATTTTGGACAGCTGCCCTCATTTCAAGCTCATATAAATCCAGACACTATAATTTAGGAAAAAAACTATTTTTTTAATCATGAAAAAAGAGAGTCTAAGGTTTCTAATGCTGTACTGAATGTTTGTGTAGTCCTAAAACGCAATATTCTGTGGGTCCTGGAATTCAAGTGACAATGACACAAACCCTGAACTGAAAAAAACTGGAGTGGACACATGTTTTCACATTGTCTGGCAGTGAATGAGTTAAAAGCAAACATAAAATTGATTGCTCTATAATCATAATGGCAGCAGCTCATCTCATGTGCTTTGATTATACTTTGATTCCGGCTGATCTAATGAGCATGATTAAAGCAATTCAGATCAGTGATGAAGCAGCAGCAGAATTGTCACTGACTTTAGCGTTAACAGCTGTAATTACAGACCATTTTCATCAAGTTAGGAAAGTGTCCACAATAAAACAAGCTAATGTGCAATGTTAGCGAAATGAGACACGTCATTTATGTTTCCCGACTGTAAACACAAAAAACATCTATGTCAGTTGGAGGCAAGCTGATTGGTGGCGGCGGATTAAAACTGCTTTTTATTTTGCCCTTAAAACTTAGGGGAGGTCAACACAAGAGCTGTCAATCAGGTTGCGGTTAAATACGTTTTTTTTATGCCAACGTTTACAGGCGGGGTACAGAAGAATCTGCCAAAAATGAAAGTAAGTACAATAAATAAAAGTGGCCAGACTGAAGCTGCAAGTTTGACTGAGGTGTGTTTTTTCTTAAGGTGGAATTTATAAATAATGTTGAATACATGTATTCAAAGCTTGCTGTTTGACAAGAAATGGGTTTGCACATATTGTAATCACTGACCTGCAGGGAGAAGAACAATCTTTGCATTTTGTGCTGAAAAGACCCATTCACTATTTCTGACCTCAATATTTTGTGACGATTTACATGTCTCGGATTGAATTCAAGATGTTTTCAGAAGTTACTTATAGTATGGATGGTGGTAATGAACAAAATATTTATTCATGTGTGATTCCGGATAGAAAATAATTTGGAAAGTGCAGTCCTGGCTTTTGTCCGATGCCAAGCTTGGGCTCTATAGGAACTTGGTTCATGCTGCATTCAAAGCAAGCACACAATGGGGCACTTCATTATAAGTGCGCCGCTGCTTATGCCAAGCACCGCTGCCAGTCTCAATCATCTTACAAAACTGCAGAAATGCAGTTTACAGACTCTCTACTCATTCACCGGTACACACATTTCAACCAATCAATATCCGTTTATTTTCTCCATCCAGACAGATGGTGTAATCGACAACCTATATTTCTTGTCTAAAGCAGGAAGGGCGTAGACTGGAAGAAGTCAACTGAAAAGAAGGAGCGACATGCAGCCAAAATGGGAAATTGCAAAGTTGGAAACAAAACAATTGGAGCAAAAACAAAAAATAAACCATATGGCAAGAGGTGGGGGGGGGGGGGATGAGGCCTCTGCGGGGGCAGAAAGCTGCTCAGTGCCAATGAAGTGACCTTTCGACATTCACACAGGTGTGGAGATGTCTCATAATTTGTCAGAACCGCTTCATCATTGGCTTTATGAGTGGGCCATGACGGATATTCCACGCACGCGCATACACACACACACACACACACACACACACACACACACACACACACACACACACACACACACACACACACACACACACACACACACACACACACGCACGCACGCACACACACACACACGCACGCACGCATGCACGCACTGTCTTCCAATGACACTATTATCTTTGTTGTCAGTTCTGTTAGCGCTTAGCCCTTTATTATGTGAGGCCTGTGATCTTTGACTTGATCCAAGTACCCGGAGACAACGTCTGTCTTGATGACATGGTTTTACAATACAATACAATACAATACAATACAATACAATACAATACAATACAATACAATACATAGTGATTTATATAGCGCTTTAAAAACAGCTGAAGCTGGAACAAAGCACTTAACATGGACAACTATCATGTACAGGAAATAAAGCAGTCACAAAGATAGTAAAAAGCACCAGGGAGTGAAACCAAGATAAAGATTTTTAATTAATGTTTGAATATTTTTCATCAACAGTGATTTGTGTCAGCATTTACCGAAATGGACAATTTTAACTGATTAATATAATATTTAATAGAAACATATACATTTAATAGACACCACTTGAAATCCTTTGTTGGTCATTTTCAGTGTCCTTTTTTTATTCATCCATTTGTTTTCTGTACTGGTGATTCAATTTTGGCAGAAGGACTGGGTGCCAATATATCACAGGTCGCATATCGAGATAAACATTCGCACATATTCCGTCATGGAGTGCAAACTGAGCCCCTTGTTATTGTTGTGCAATCGGCGCCAATGTTCAACTGTTGTGCCTTTCAAAGCCAAATATAACATTGTTGTAATTAATTCATTCACTGCCATTCACAAATTTATTTGGGAATTGAGTAGATGGCGTGGAGCCCCATTCCCAATTTTTTTTGTTTTTTTATGCTTGGGTTCTGATAAAGCCCTGGCCATGGCCTCTGGCAATTTTTTTTTCTTTTCCACAAGGGGGCAGCATTTCTCTTTTTTCATGTTAGCGCTTTGTTCCAGCTTCAGCTGTAGTAAAAGTGCTATATAAACCAATACGTATGTATATATTGCATTGTATGTTGGACCGCCACTCTCATTTCAAGCTCATATAACTCCAGAACTATATAATTTAGAAATTAACTCTTTTTTTTCTGATGAAAGAAGAGCGTTTCAGGTTTCCAACCCTCTATTGAAGGTTTATGTAGTCTAAACGTAATATTCTGTGGGTCCTGGAATTTGAGTGACAATGACAAAAGCCCTGGCACTGGAGTGGACGCATTTTTGCACGTCTGGCAGTGAACGAGTTAAAGTCTTAGTTTAACAACATATTTAATATTATGGTTGTAATGATGTTGAGGTCACGAATGTGCTCTTTAAACAGAAATATTGCTTGGTAGTCATCCACATTTGTAACTCATGAATCATCCATGAAATGTTAATTCAATTATATCCAGATGCAACCACGTGCAAACATTTGAATATTGTAAAATTCTATTATTTCAGACACCAACGGTTTTTACATTTGCTGTCTTGTAATACACTGGAGTGATTAATAATTCAAGAGCCAGATGTTGGAATCAGGATTTGGAGTAAGATGACAGATTGTGTTGGTCGGCAGGTGACATTTTTTTCCACTCACTGACGGTAAATGATTTCAAACGACCCAAATCCAAGCCACAAATAAGTCACGCTTGTAAACTCACTGATATGTGTGAAAGTGTGTCTATTTTAAAATCGGTCCTCAAATGACCTCCGAGTGCATTCATTCTGGAAGTTACTGGATACAAAAAAAATAATCTGGGCTCTCTTGCGGTAACTATAAATCAATTATTAAAAAGAAGAAAATCCACAGGTCACTTTTGATGTGCAAATCATCTTTAATGACACACCGGCAATGCTCTATAAATCCTTTTTGTCTTTCCTTTAGTTGAACCGTGCAGTATGACTCATCATTTAACCCATTATCCACCTCAGTCAGCATCGTCCCATTCCACCAGTGACTTTCATGCCTCATTTTTTTTATCACTTTCGGAAGACATTTTACAAAACGGTCTCAATACAAACAGTCCAATACGCATTATACATTTACAGTAGTGCACAGGTTGGCCAAAAGGTGACTCTCCAAATATAATACAAAGAGAAACAAACGTGGGAATGCATATAGAAGTGGACAATACATCATGACTCGGCACACAGGCGTTATCCTTGTTTTAGCACAGAGTTAATGGAGAGTGCGATTGAGCGAGGTTGTCCAAAAACATTTACGTCCCAATGAATCTTCACTTCCCTTCCTTGTCTTCATTAATCAGAAACGTACGTTGAAAACCACTGGCAACATATCAACATGGAGTACATCTCCTCCTGTGTTGAAAGAAACACAGCTTTTTTTCTCCCTTTCCGGAATTTGCCATTTGTTTTTATCAAGTAGAAGATGAGCAAATGTCCATTGGTTAAAAAAATAAATAGATGGAAAAAAAAAAAATTTCTTAAATAAAAAATAAATAAATAAATAAATAAATAACAAAACAAATCCAGTCTGCGAATAGAAGATTCCTCAGTTGCTGAACCGTGAGAAAGCAAAGGTACACTGGACCGCATTTCCGCAAAAGGTGGCCTGTGCACTGCAATAGAAAAGCTACATCTCCAATTGACACCTATCTTTTCAAAAGACAGGTCCAGGTACAGACCGCCATTTAATGTAGACCATGAGAGCAAATCATGCATGTCAATTTACATGTCAAATTGGCATGTGTAATAAATAACTGACTTTCAGTCATTTTGTTACCCTGTTTACATCTACTTGAATAAACTATGTAGTTGACTTCAGTGATATCCAAACAAGACAAGACATCAACTTGTCGTGTAAAAATCATGACACAAGATCATTAAACATTAATTGGGGTTCACTGTCTTAACAGCCCTCCGAGGGAAAACTTAACTTTGACACTCACGTCTTAGAATATTACTTCAAGTCTTCCTATGTTGACTACTGTACATTATTTTTATTAAGCACTTTGTTCGTGGCAACTATATTGTATTGCTGTACAATAAATCAACACACTCTTTTAAATTAAACGCAACAACAGTCGCAAGATACATGACAATTCTTTGCACAACAACCAACTGCAATGAAATCATTGTTATAATTTTAATACTTTACAATTCCATGAGAAAATACAGTATTTTAAAAAAAATAATAAAGAAGAAATTACTCAAATTTTTGAGGTAAAGTACTCCCTCCTCAAAAAAGAGATTGTGTTGAGCTTCACAATCTCACCTGAAGAATTATATGATGGTGACAACAATGACATTTATGTGGAAAAAAATTAAGACTCATGCCTCAAGTTACTTCAAGTCTTCCGATGTTGACGACTGTACATTATTTTTATCAAGCACCTTATTCATGGCAATGTTATTGTATTACTGTACATGATACTGTATTGTGAGGCCCCCCCCCCCGCCCCCACACCCACTCTTTTTAATTAAATGCTACAACAGTCGGAAGATACATGACAATTCTTTGCACAACCAACGAATGAAATCATTTTTATAATTACAATATATTATATAGACTATTCCATGACAAAATACAGTATTTCTTACGAATAATTTTGTAGAAATTGTATTGTGATTGTTGAAACTTTTACAGGTGAAATACCTCCCTCCCACTCAAAAAAAAAAGATTGTGTTGAGCTTCACAATCTCACCTGTAGAATTATACGATGGTGACAACATTGGCATTTTTCGTGAAAAAAACTGCTGAATTGTGGATTGATAAATATCTGATCAAAAATGGCACAATTTTCAAGCATTTACTTTTTGTACAATCAAGCTCATATACTATGATTAACAATCAAATGCTGCTTTTCTCTTTTCTTCCTTTTTGTTCATATGCATTGTCCATCAAGCCTGTTTGTGGCTCATTGACAGAGAAGAGTCATTTGAAAATCACTCAGTCCATCAGCACCAGGTTGGGGTACCATCCACTGGGATGAAACATAAAAGCATCAAAAGCTCAGGAGGATGCACACTCGCACAACTCGACCTTGCGAGTGTTGTTGTTCTAGTTTCATTTTGAACAGTTACTGAGGCACCACTTAAAGATGTGCAGCCATGGCAAATGGCTGGAGAAGAAAATGAGCTCAAAGAATACAACGGGAAGAAGTGGTGAAGAGGGCAGAACCATAGTTGCACTAATTTTACCCTAGATGGCGCTACACCAATGCAGTACAGGAGACAACGAGAACGACACCCTCAACTTGTCACTTGCTCTCAAACCGATTAGCAAGCAAGTCATTGAGCACCAACAACACATGATTTGATTTGACTTTTTCAATTAGCTGTCCTCAAATTTGTTTGCCACTTTGAATTAAAAACTAATGCATTTTGTTGACTTGATTGCATGCACACATTTTTTTGGTTTACTTATTTATTTTTTCTTATTCTTTATTCCAGCCTGTATCTCACCAAATCTCTAGAATATTTTAGTTTGCGTGGGAGTCACATCTGCAGTACCGGTGTAGACATGCCGACAGGGAATAGGAATTGCAGAATAACTTCAAGTTCCGAAATGATGGCAATAGCCAACAAATAAAATTCAATATGCAAAAACACACCAAGGATTCAGCTGAGTATTGCATGGAACGGATTAAACATGAGGGATGTAATATCATCACTTCATGTCAGCTTTGTGATGTCTCAGTGGACATTTCGACGTGTTTGCATATTTCGTTCTGTTTTGATTTTGTTCACCGATGTGCACGGGAAGTACATCTCTGATCCAAAACGCTCTGTTAGCTAAAGAGGCTAAATGCAGTTTGGAGAGCAGCATCAGCTAAGGGCCTTTTGGATACAAGGCTGGAGAGGGGGGAATGATGGTTTTTCAATCCTGATCAAGTCAATTGCGGTACCAACCATGACAGTGCCCCAGCAGCCAAACACACCCTCTCTTTTTTTAGTCAATTATACGTTCACACAAAGTCTCATCAAGTTTAAGTCTGCTGACTAAGCAACAACTCCAAGACGAACTCATGGGAAATAAAAGGAATAGACTGAGACAAATGGCAGTCGACTGAAACCATGATCTGATATTTTTGTCTTACTCAGTGTGCGGTTCCTCCTGATATCGAGGTGGTGCATTACGGACCTCGGCAGGGCTCCCCCTCAAAAGCGGGTGCTCTCATGTTTCAGCATGCGAATGTTGGCCAGCGTCCAGCTTCCCCCGTGGTGGTACCCGTAAGCCTGGCGCTGGCCCTCCAGTCACCGGGTGCCGGCCCCTGTTGATGATGCGCAGCTGCTGGGGCTGGAGCTGCCTGAGCCTCGGTCCTCAAATACGCTGATCTCCAGCTGTGACAGAAGTTAAGGGGTAATTCTGCAGGACACATTGAATCTGCAAATGCCTTCGCACATTTCACTCTTTACATACGTTTGTCATTTTAATGCAGAATTACGGATACCATTCGGTACTTACTGTACCATCTATTGCCCAAATGATCTTCCATTAAAGCAGTCTGAACCTTTCGCTGGATCATCTCGAAAAGTTTACCATCCTGCTTTTTTCATAAGAAGCCCAACCTACCAATTAGACCTCCGCCGGAATCATCAATCGCACTGCCGTTTGCTATCAGCTAACAGCTTTTTGGATTCGTTTGAGCTTGTTCTACCCAATAGGGAAGTCAATGACTACATTTAGCGGATGTAAGAGGTCAGGTATTCTGTTCTGTATTAGAAAACCCTTCCTCACAAAAATGTTCAGGGTTATTTTATCGTGTTCGAGCATTCATTCTGAATGCCATTCATACATTGCTTACTTTGGAGCTTGACGGCTGTGGCTTCTCCCTATTGAGCTTGGCAAAAATCATACACGATTTAAAATAAGATATTGGGAACCTCTACTGAGCAGATAATAAAGAAAGTCACATTTTTTCCTATTTGTTAGATAGACAAATTAACCGCTATACTACTCATTAGTGTGAACAAATCAAGTCAACTGTATAAACAATGGCCCAAAGCCCCCTTTTTTGTGCACACTTGCAAAATTAACAACACTTGGTCTCATCCGCCCCTGCGCTGATGCATGCCACTCATTGACATGTCCTTTCATTTTAAGGAAAGATAAAGCAGAGAGATGCGACAAACACACATACACAAGAAACACTAAACATCTGACGATGCACTTCTTTTCCACAGCCCTGTTTTAGATTCATGTTGAGTCATGACAGTCAGCTCTTGAACATCCTCTCTGAGGGAGTGTACTGCAAGTGCCACTCCAAGAGCATCTCGTAGACATTTACAAAGGGGAGGAGGTGTTTCTCAGTTGCCAGCCGAACACTATCTGTCTATGTGGAATTCGTAAGGACTCGAACTATAATGACTTTCGTGACCTTGACACCACCGCCATCTCTTATCTGCCATCACGGGTGGAAGAAAGTTGCGGGTTTACCAAGCACGATTATGTGCTTGGTAAAGCACATCAGGTGTTTGAGTGGCAGGAACCTCTCCGAAGGATACAACTCTCATTCCCCTTTCGATGGGATCGGTGATCAGCAGGCCTCGTGGAGCATAGATTTTCTCATTCTGATTCTGAATGTAGCTTGAGATCTTCCTCAAAACCTGAAATTCAACACAGGAAGTTAATATGAGAGACATTTTAATGATTTACATGTCAACTGCTCAATCAACAAAACAGATCAATTACCAGATTTAAAATCTAATTACCGTATTTTCCGCCGTATAAGGCACCCTAAAAGCCTTGATTTCTTTCAAAGGATGACCATGCGCCTTGTAATGCAGTGCACCCGATATACGGAAAACTTTGAAAATATGTAATTTATTGAAACTGCGACTCATAATGCGGTGCACATTATAGTGCAGAAAATATGGTAGTCACTGGGTAGCTGAAATGACAGCATTAGAATTTATTAAGTAACATATTTCCTGGTGTATAAGGCGCACCCAATAGCCATGTCTTATACACAGGTGCCGAATATGAGGAGTAACATTGAACCACAACAGGTCTTGCAACTACTGTCAGCAGTTACCGTCTCCATTTTCCCCCCTGTAGAAGAAGTAGTGTGTAGCTTCAGCCTCTGCTGTAGCACCTTATTATATAGTGTGCCGTATATTTGGTCAACTTTTATCTATTTATATATTATATTTGGAAGACATTTTTCATTCATTGAAGGTGCACCTTATAATCCGGTGCGGTTTATTCAGTATATGGAAAAAGTTTGAAAATACACCATTCATTGTGGGTGCGCCTTATACACCAGAAAATACGGTATCAAGCATTAGGGTGTACCCCTTGTGCCTGTGTGGGTTTTCTTTGGGTACTCCGGTTTCCTCTCACATTCCAAAAAACATGCATGGCAGGACAATGGAGCACTCAGAATTGTCTCTATGTGTAAGTGTGAATGAGGACAGTTGTTTGTCAACGTAGTAAGTGCCCTGTCATTGGCTAGCAACCAATTCAGGTTGTCCCAAGACAGCATGCCCACCACCTTTGTGAGAATAAGCAGGATTATAAAATTCATGAATGAACCCTGCACTAAAGTTTTTCCTTGTGAATAATTCAAACCAGTAAAATTTGCAAAATGTCCCATTTAGTCCATTAAGAAAAGCCATGAAGTTTAGCTCCATAAAATCATCTCACATCACAAACAGGATAATGTGTTTACCAGGGACAGCAGAGCATCTTGCGATATGTCCAAAGGATTTGTGCTGACTGATGGTCAGTCATGCTGAAAGAACAGCTATTAGATTTAAGTGGCATAATTAGGGCAGCTTATTGAGCGTGCGCGGGCTAGATGCCACTGTGGACAACATCAATGCTGATATGCCACACATCCCCTGGAAGCAGCCTAAGCGTGTCTGACAGCTGAACTGCACTTCACTGGGCCTCGCCGCCACAAAGAAAGCTGTCAGCGCTGGTGAAAAGGCAAGCGTGATCATTTGCACATCTGTGTAGCGAGTGTGGGCAAATATGCAGGCTGGTAAAGAAGTAACATTAGCAGTTCATATGGTACAATGTGTTTATACGGGCCATGGAAACCTCAAACAAAAACATTGATAGAGAGCAAAAAAAGGATCAGAGCATATAAAAAGTGTACACACCCCTGTTCAAATACCACAAGGCAGCAACAACAGCTGAAATTTATTTGAGATTCACCAATAGCCCTTGAAATGGTGGCGGTTGTGTGCTCATTTGATTGGCTAATTGTAAACATAACATTATTACTGTTATTATAATACATTCTTCTTGTTATTATAATACATTATTATTATTATTATTATTATTATTATTATTATTATTATTATTATTATTATATTTCCCTTTTCCGCTCTTCTTCTTTTTGTTGCTCAGAAACATTTTTACAAACTTGGAAAAACTGCTTGGTTGTTTAATTTCACATTTGTGGCTGGACAGAGACTCCAATGACTCTACTATGAATATTGAGATTATTAAAAAGTCACTTGTCAAAAAGCTGGGTCATTAAGTGAACATATCTTCAATTTATTGAACAGCAAAATCATGTAATGTGTTGATTTATCGGAGAGAACAAATAAACATTGCCTCTTTGAGTTGACTAAAGGTCGTTCCAGTATTACGCCAAAAGAGATAAGCCGCAATACAGACAAAGGCTTCCCAGAGAAGAGCAAAGGCCTTCCACAGCTGCAGGCGCAGCTGTCGACGTAGTGACCTCGCAAACCTGACGCGAAGGAGAAACCGCAGTCATAAACGCGTCTCTCTGTATTTGGCAGAGGGAAAAGACGGGAAAATGATCCAGAAATGGACAAATCAAATTCCCAAGTCATAAAACCGAAGTGCTTTTTTTCCTCTCCTGTGTGTTAATTTACAACACTTCGTGGAAAGCCAGTGGGGGGAAGATGAAAAAATGTTCCGTTCGATCATCAGAGGAAGCACGTACAGTACCTTGTAGTGCGATAAAAAGATTTGTAATGTCAGAAGACATTGGAGTTATAAAACAAAATCTGGTGCAGAAATATGCAGTCAAATTAAACATAGAGCTCCAAACTGCTATCGAGCACAATAACATCATTTCTTGTGAGGCTTTGGTTCACTGAGCGACCAAAGCACTTGAACCCTATGCAAACTATCAGTGCAAAAAATTAAAATCAGGAAAATATCATTAAATTTGTGTTTTTGATAAATTTGATAAATGTTTTTGCCTATTATGCACCTGTATTTTAATGGATGTTATCACAATGGCACATTGAAAGTTAAGTATTTTTAAGTGGTATTTCGTATGAAAAGAGTTTGAGAACTTTTAGGTTGACTATTTTATTGAAAATAATAGCATTGCATTTTTTTCATTTTGGATGTATTTTATTTTATTTTATTTAATATTATTGTTATTGGTGTTCTAATTTAAATGAAGATATTAAAGAAGGGCAACATATTTTTTAAATCGTTTTTTTCTTTTTAAAATGTTTATTTAACTCCTCTGGTCATCTGACTGGAACGGTGGTGGCCCTTTGCATTGAACTATTTCCTAATCCTTGGGTCACCTTCTATTTCTACTCGTATTACGTTAAACGTTCAAGCTAGACAAGCATTATCAGTGTTGCATAACCAAGCCGTGCGCACAAGGGCACATCTCAACACGCTCTGAGCAATCAGCGTCCATTGTGAAGGTGCACCTCAAGCATCCGGTCTTTTGGGTGATTCCGCACATGATCTCCTTGGTGCGTGTGGCCTCTTATCGAATATCATCTTGGGTGGCTATACTTGTCATCGTCGTTCACCAAGGTTGATTTGCAAAATGAGTCAATCAAGTCACTCTCCGGTGAGACTGATAGCATCTCATCCACCAACGGATAAAATACATGAAAAGAGTTTGGAGCAAAGCGTTTCTGTGTGGCTTCCAAATAGCTGCAAACAACTTTGTACAGCTCGGTGCAGCCACCAATGCCTTCGGTTGATAAGGAAATGTTTAGAAAAAGTGACAAAAGAAGCAATGTGATTGATGCGGGTGGAAGAGATCAGCCAACCAAGGTATGCCGGGACTTTATGCAGCTCCGGTTTGACCCAATAACAGCAGCAAGTGATCAAAGTTGCGCATGCAACTATGTTATCATCATCCGGCCTTTGTCAGGACGTACGTTCGTGATACATTTTATATGAGTGGCGTACCGTGCTTCGCCCACCTGCACGATGAGGTCTATTAAGATAGCGCCCAAGCAGATTGCATCTGCTGTGTCTCTGGCTCGTACGGATGCAAACAAGCGTGACCTTGATGTGCAGGGGTGCACTCAAGCACGCAATTGGGTGAAAAGAGGAACTATTGCACTCACGTTCAGCAGGTGGCAAAGGAGTAAAAAAGACAAAAATCAAGGCTGCACCATCTATGCTAATACTGTACATCGGAATTATAAAGATGCTCCAATACTATGAACTGATAATAATAATAATAATAATAATAATAATAATAATAATAATAATAATAATAAATTACATTGTAAGCGCCTTTCAAAGCTCTCAAGGACACTTTACAGTCACAGACAAGCATAGGTACTATAATAAATAAAATACAATCACAAATACGATGCAATAAATAAAATACAATTATAAATTGAAACAAGAAAATGCAATTTTAAATAGGTGGGTTTTGAGATGGGACTTGAAGGTGGGAAGAGAATCAATGTTACGAATGTTGGGAGGAAGTGAGTTCCAAAGTTTGGGGGCAGAGCAGCTGAAGGCTCTGTCACCCATTGTGCTGAGACGGGCGGCGAGGGGGGGGGGGGGGGGGGGGGCACACAGAGGCGGAGGGAGGAAGAGGATCTGAGGGAACGAGAGGGAATAGAAATTTGAAGAACGTCAGATACGTATGGGGGGGGGGGGGGGGGGGGGTAAGGTTATGGATAGCTTTAAATGTGGAAAGAATAATTTTAAAGTTGATTCTATATTTGACCGGGAGCCAGTGGAGCTCTTGGAGGACGGGGTGATGTGGTGAAAGGATGAGCTTCTGGTGATACCATTCTATTAGCTGGGTGGGAGGCATGTAAGCCACGTCTGTCCGAGTACAAGCAATGAGTCTCACAAGGCCATGCAGTCATCCGATCTAGGGTGTAATTTGACTTTTGTCCAAAGTCACCCATAGTTGGGTGAATCCATCTATTTCTGTCTGCATGGCAGAAACATTGGTATTTCCTCATATTCTGTTTTAACTCGACTGAGGAGGGGATTAGGGAATACACTGATGTCCAAAAGTATTTCTTTCTTCCTTATTTCCTGGCTAACTGTACCCTCTAGTACAGTACAGGACGTGAAGTAAATCACATCGCACTTTTTTACAGTGGCAGCTGCGAATTGATTCAGACGTAGGATTATTAAAGGCCCACGGTCGACATCCATGGCCCGCCACTACTTTTGAGAATATAAACAAGAAAGCATGGCTTCTTAAGTCATCCTTGGTTGACTTTGCAGTGAGAACCCCAGGACTTTCCAAGTCCGAATCTTTTCTCCATTTTAATTTCAATTAGAATTCAGACAGTATATGAGCATATTGCTTTGTTGCACACTCTCATTTACCTTTTCGTAGCGTGTCTCCATGCAGAGAAAGATGATGTAGCCCGTTGCACAAGCCAGACATCCTTCAAGGTACGACTGGCCTCCATTTTTTTCCGCTTCCAGGTAGTATGAGTTGAGTGTCTTCACCGTTTCCTCCAGCAAATTCCTCTCAATCTACTTGTGAAACAAAAACATGGACGTCATCAGAGTCGGGAAGTGTTACTTGGCTTGAACGGCGTCAAATTAGAAGCCCTCCTCTGTCTGCAATCTGAAACAACGTGGCAATATCAGAATGTAAAGCCTTTGAGCATCTGCCAGAGTACATTTAAAAGTGAAGTTATGCAGACATTTACTATGGTCTGAAGGTGGCCTGTCTGACCGAATAGACTTATTGTGCTTGGCAAGGCCATAATAGACTATATAAGCGGAGCAGATGGACATAAAAAGAAAGATCAAGGAAAAAATACTGTTGGAGCAAATATGAAGCTGTCCACTGCTGTCACCATTGACCCCGAAAGGGATAAAAATATCACCTAGCTTAAGAATAATAGAGAAATGAGTGAAAATATATGTATGGACCGGAATGTGAACAGAAGCAGGACGAGTTAGCAGGACACGACTCACTCGGTTGTCCAGTTCGGGGGGAAACTTGGTCTGGAAGCAACAGACGGTGCCCTCGCTGTAATCCCTCTGCACAAAGACTTTCATCACTAGGGAAGCACTGCGCCGCATCTCCTGGAGGCTGTGAAACTTGGCCGCGACAAGACAAAACGCACAGTGCTGTCAGTTTAGCATCAGAGATACATCGCTAGCCCTCTCAGCGCATCCGTTACAAGCACTTGGCCAGATCGCACTCAGCAGCGACTACTTTCCTTTAAAAGCATGTTGAGTGCTTTATACCCAAACTGATGTTTTTCTCTTGGAGGAAATGCAATGGCTAGTTAAGTGGGACACTGGAAACCCACTCTCAGTTGATCTCAATTACTCAGTTCCAGAGTAAAGTGAGTGGAGAGGGGCGAGATTAAAAAAGAAAAAGTGGTGATTCATGAATGAACAAACCTATTTAGACACATAGGTGCAACACCTGGAGGCAATGAAATTAAACCGAGACTTTGACATCATGGGGGAAGTACATGACAATTGAGAACAAAACCCGTCATAAAACAGATGCAAAGGTCATATTTTATTTATTATCTTTTTAATACACACTTCTTTATATTTAGGTCTAAAAATCTGATGTTTGTATTCATATTGACATAGTTGATTGACAGTTGGTCTTGGACTATGGATGCACAAATGTTTAGCGACTAAACTTCCATAAAACATTATGAAGTATTTCATAGCGTATATATGAAGGACAAGAAAACCATAAAATGTGACATCACACTGACAACTAGGAATAACATTCACATAGCTATTTAGTCTACCTCACATCTTGGGAAATTCAGTCACTGCCTTGACATTGCGCTGTCTCTCGGTGCTTTAAATATCTTTTGTTTTCCCCTTTCTGGACATAAAACACCCTGCTGCTCATCATAGCGCACAAGATGATCTATTAATAGACACGAGGGATGACATTGGAAAAAAACATCATTTATCACTGGATGACATACAACAAATATACCAATTAAGCAGAAGGTTGCTTGTTGAAGTTCTTATCAATTAATAGCCCAGTATTAAATCAATACTTCCTGATTGATTTTGTATTTTTAAAGATAGTATGTGTATGAATGCGAAGAACATATGCGCTTTTTAAAACGACAGACTGTCCAGGCTGAGGCAAAGGTGCAGATATGATATTTATGATGCCGATAAAATAAGAGAGGATAAAGAGGTGGAGACAATGATGGACAGGAAGGAATGTAACGTGGTTGACCGGACCCCCAATTACTGATGACCGTGAACGGCTGCTGTCTGTCATGGATAATACATCGGTTAAAGCCATTTTCATTCTGACCTGTGCACATTGTGTTGCATTTTTTCTCAAAGTGCTGGCCTTCTGACATAAATGAGCAACTATTTAAATTTTTTATTTTATTTGCATTGAGCAGGTGTACCTAATATTGCGTGTAACCAGTATAACCAGCTACTCTGCAGCAGCGAAGTGATGAATGGGAATTCTTTAATGCAATTTCAATGAAGAAGGCATGACAATGTCTTTTACGGTGTATCTATTTTTGTTTAGAAGAGAGGAACAATAAGCATGCCCCTGTCCATGCAACTGACGAGTCCATGCTTCAACAGTGCTCTTAATTACATCCTCACACTTCAACTAAAAAGCAAACTAAACCGTATTAACTGGAGCTGAAAATTCAAAGGCAGATTGGGTTATGGTTCAATCCACAAGGAACAGTAAGAGAAGGACTGACTTTTTTCAGTCTGTCAAACCAGGACTCAAGGGACCCCACATGTTGCAGGTGGAGAAGAAGAAGAAGAAACATGCCTCACCTCTGTCGCCATGTTGCAGCGATGATGCACTGCTAGCGCGAATGTGGATGGATGCGGATGAACGCGGAGGAGAACGACATGCGCCTCCTTCGCCGCACGCTACAACGATGCTGCTCAGGCAGCCTGGCACGAGTACAGCAAGCACGAGAGTCATGTGTGCGCGTGAGGATGCGCGTGTGTGGGGAGATGTGTGTATTTACACGATTCCACTGTTTTAGTCATACTATCACCACAATCAGCATGGGTTGAGATGTCTACTTATCTTTTACACATTTTACATATAATTACATTAGTTTAGTGACTTATTCATTAATGTCAGTGTTCCCTATGAAGGAAATTCAAAGTTCCTGCTATGCTATTGCTGTGGTGGTCATGTGACAGAGCTGCATCCACGATTTACTGTGGCGTTCGGAAGTCATACCATTAAACATTCATCTGGGCCTATTTTTTTGCATCATTTGGTTTCCCATTACAGTCAGCAACTGATTTTAAGTAAATGAAGCGCACGGTCCACCTCTGATTGTTATTCATGTACAAGGGAAAACGAATAAATCGCAACGATTTGACTGTAAGGTATTGTTGGTAAAATACGCTTAGAGGATGGTGATTTCACATCGTTAAGTCTATTTTTAGGTGAAACTATTTTTCCTACACTTGTTTAACATTGTGACTCATGACAGGGAGTGAAATTAGATGCTCTCCTTATCTGGGGCTGAATCTCCTCCCTTGAGGATACAATAAATCACATTCCGAGCAAAAAAAACATACATATAGCCACAAAAACTGTACAGTACAAGTCGCGAATGAATGAAAGCAGGAGACAAAAAGATGGAAGGGCTTAGAATTATGCGTCATTTGCCAGGATTCTCCTGCTTGCTTTACTCTGCTCGGGAAGATGCTAATCACATACATGCATATATTCCTCAGAGGAGGCTGCACGGAAACGAGCCTGATTTTAGAGGAAACAAATTGACACTATACTGTGAAAATTTAATGTAAAAAAAAAAGAACATTGATATTGATTTTTTTCACTGGAAAGTGTCAATGTGTATTTTTTTTTTGGTCTCTACAATTTAGATTGAGGATCAATTGTGCTAGGTTATGTTCAATCACCAAGTTTTTGTCTCTTTCTCGATTTTAGGGACTGTTTGTGCATGCAAGGGAGAAGCTGTGGCATTTAGCCAACAGCAAGCTAGCTAACTTGCTCCTGACGTTCACTGTTTGTCGCCGACCTCACTACACTTAATACAGGTTTGGAACAAAACAGGACAACAAAATCATGGAAAAACAGAAGGGAGTGGGATTATCCAGGTGGAAAAAAAGATCATTGGTCTGTCCCCGAGGAGAAACAGCATGACGATAAGTTGTTTTCTTTGTTGTTTTTCTGTTTTAATGAAGCTAATTTGCAAAAGAGGATCAGTTGAGTAGTGGGAGTTATTCTGAATGGGAGCAGGAGAGGATGGGAGTTATTTTTCTCCATGACAGGAGAGGATTTATTTATTTATTTACAATTTTACGACGGTCTGGGACTGGGGTGGGATGGAAGTAGGATAGGATGGGAGTGAAAATCCACTTCCGTGAACCCTGTGTTCCACACATCATTCACGTGCACAAGGCGCTCAAGTTCATCTGTGACAAATTCGTAGTCAAACAAATTCCTTGACCGCTTCTTCCCACATCCACAATCATGGTAGCATTTTTTAAATGTATTTTCTTCCCACATCCACAATCATGGTAGCATTTTTTAAATGTAACTTTGTGTATTTCAGTTGCATCTATTAAGCCTGCATGTACAGCATTGTACAGCTGTCGTAAAAACGGCGGATCCAAAATGAACCCAAATAGCGTTTGTAAGATATTAAATGTTGAAACCTTTTCACTGCTATGAAAGGTGAAAAGTCATGCAAAATAGTTATATACTCTGCCTGTCATCCATGATACTATTCATGATATATTCCACTTACAGAAGTGTACTTTTTAACCCAGCGGTGCCATAGAATTGCTTAGAAATCTTTTTCCCCCTTGACATAGACTTCATATTTCCATTTTGGTATTTTTGGAAGAAATATAAGCATGTTCACAGTCTTTATGCATTTATAGATGGTTACGCGTTGGCAGGTCAGTTTTGTTTTTTGTAATAAGAGACGCTACCTTTGTGTAGCAGCTCTGCCAGCCTGTCTGAAACTACACGTTAGCGAAAAAAGCTTCAGCCTAAAAGTATTATAACAGTGCACAGGAGGCCTATAGTTATTCATGTTTCATACTCCGAGTGATTTATATTCCAGTCAAACAACCTTGGTCTACTTCTCACTCCAAACGGTATATTAGACGTATGTGCTGTGAAATGATGGGGTGGGGAAATAAAGAAATAAGCCTTCCATGTCTTTTTCATACTTTCAACAACACGTCCTCAAGTTTTTGTGGTAAACATTACGTCTAACTGTCAAATTACTCACACCGTCACTCATACCGTTGACTTTAGTAGGAAATGAAGAAGAAATGATATTCTCCAGCATATTATGACTGAATAGGACTGTTTTCACTATCCCTCGGGGGAAAAAAAACATGATGGGCACCAGCGCCAGAGCCTTGCTCAGATCAGAGCACACATTCTTGGTTACATGAACTCGCTTTGTTTCATGCTCCCTGTAACCTGATCACATAAGATGTCAACTGTAGTAACCACTGTCCCCTAAAGGGTAAATACATAAATCGGTGATTTGTGAACCTTTTTTATTCATGTATTTATCCTATCCCCCGTTTGAGTCAGGATGCAAGTGCTGGCTGAGTTTCAGAATAGAAAAAAGTGTGGGGGCTGCCTCGAGCACCATGTCATCACTTGCTTCAAAATGATGGCATTTGTTTGAGAACTGTTTGACTAACCCTCGTATATCACCCTTCACCAGGCTTGTTGTTTCAACTGAAATCGGGTGAAAGAAAAATTCAATTGATTACATTTTCACACTAAATTCATTGCCACTTACTGCCACGTTGTCAGAATCTACAGTGTGCTTTGGAGAGCATTTTACCCACTCAAACTACCTCAGGAGCAATCCATTATTCTTGTACTGCCACTTGCAGTGGACTGCAAATGACATCACAGTGCCCAAGAGGCTCAGGTAACGACTATCGAAGCTCGCCTGTTTTTTGAGTTTGCTCGTGTGATGTTCGCAAGGGGAGACCACGGACATTGAGGTGTTGTTGTCAGTCACTAGTACGTGTGAGTACGAGGCGAACTAAAATGACTCAAGGGGGTACGTAGGATTATAGTCTTAACTTCGCTTTTCATAAGAACATCTGACATTGTACCTGGAAGGAAATGTTCTCTCGCGTTGTCACAATAACGGCCACGTGTTCGACGAAACAAATAAAGAGCTGCACAATTTTCTATTTTGCTAATAGTTCAAAGTTAGTGTACATCTGCAGCTACTCAATGATGTTGACATGATCTTAAGTACAAGTCACTCAAATACATATTTTCTGACTTTTTTTAGCGTTTAATGTATGTGAGTTTCATAATCTGTTCATTGTCGTCCTGTGTCCGTGGTTTGTTTGTGTAGTGATTGTCGGTCTACTTGTGCATGTGCAATGAAGCCAACCAGAGCGTATAGTTCTGTAAGACATACGCAAGATAGCAAAATTTGTCAGAGCCTCACTTACTGCATGTTTGCAAGTCTTCTGGGCCTCGTGCCACAGCAAACAGCCTTCTTCTATTGACTTAACCACAAGTTGTGGATTTGTCTCCTGCGCACAAGTACACACAGTCTGACAGTGGAGCACATCCAAAGATGTCCTGGCGTGACAGGAAATGAGAACTCACAAACCTCCAAAACATCAACGTGGAACCATTCAAAGCTAATAAACATCTACTAAAATGCTTGGACAAGTCAAGTCAAAATAAACTGGACTCCGGTGCAGCTCTACTTTGAACACTTAAACATGCTTAACTGCAAGATTGGCAGTCTTCTTCTATATTTCAACACGTCGATGACTCCCTGATTGTGACTTCTGTGGGAAATGTTGATGTGTTCTTCCTACTGGCAAATCTTATGTGATTTAAACTGTTAGGGGAGAGTTCAAAAACACTCTATCATAAACATTTTTGGGATTTCAGGACCGGCAGATGTTTTTGTGTTCTGATATCAGCCGTGGCTGGGAAAACAGGATTATTTTGGCACAGTTTGAAGGAACAGTCACAGCAGCTTCACGGTACGTGTTTATCACTGGACGACCACCAGGCAGCTTAATTAGCCAAGTAAGGCCACATATTGTGTCCATACAGCAGACACTGCTAGAAGTGCTATGTGCAAAGAAATATGTGAGGCATACTTGTAGCTCGGTAAAATCTGTTCCATGATACAGATTGTCTGGTTGTTTCAAAACAATATCAGGCCATCAATTTCCTCAGTTGATATTGGAGGCTTAGAGTACAGAGGAAGGCCACAGATATTTGAACCTCAAACTAGGAAGTCAACATGTTGAGAACTTCTCCACTATGTACCCTGCAAACACAGACAATCCGTCCGTCCCTACGTCCCTCCCTACATCCGTCCGTCTTTACGTCGGTCCGTCCTTACGTAGTCTTAACCTCTAACGGTAGCCCCACACCCCCTAACCAGGAAACTTAATACCTAACCATGGTAGCGAACTCCGAGACCTAATCCTAAAATTAAATTAACCATAAACCTTAACCCAACCTGAAGCCCAACCCAAACCACTAACCCTCAATTTTAGGGTTGGGTGTTAAATTTATGGCCCTCTCATTCTAATCCTAATCCAACCCCGAATGCGCACCATAAGGCTTAGCTCTCAACCCTAACACCTTAACACTCTAACCCCTAACTCCTAAACCTCTTAATATATAAAAATGATTTAACCATTTAAGAGGACAGCATTAACTAGAGTGGACAACTATTCACATGTTGAGAAAACTCATAGTAATTCATTTTAACGTCACTGTTGTGCATCAACGACTATACTATACCCTTACGTGTGTTACCATCTGCTGCCATTATTTTTTTTTCGTGCTTCAGCAAACACTGCTGACACAGAACAGCCAAGAAAAAAAATAGATGAATGCAATTTGCCTGAGTGCCCAAGCAATGCAGTCAAGAAAGACACATATTGTACACATGTATACACAAGACACAAACAAACCCACTGAATCATACGTGAATCCCTCTATAACAAAGCAACACAGCTAAAAATACAAGAATGCAATTGAGTAAGACACCTAGAGCAACGCGCTGGAGGCAAAACCCATCTTTCAGTACGCTACAGATCAAATAAGATGCATTTACTATAACTCTACTGGATGAGGAAAAAACACAGAACACAAAACACAGAACAATGGCGGGGATGTGATTTTCCTACATGAATCTCTTCTGATAAGCACTTGCTAATTTATTGTCAAGGACAATGCCAAAAGGGAACACATAAAATCCCTCTACCACTGACTTTATGCGAATGCTGTGTAAATGAATAGAAAAGGAGTGAAAATGGCATCACCCTTTGTTTGTCCAGAAATACCCTACTTTATGCTGCATGGCTGCATCACCGCACTGCAGCATCTTTTCTCCACTCTCACTGCCATGACTAATGAATCACAGCATCAGGGCTGTGCCTGACTGCAACAAACCGTATTTTTTGCATCTTGAAATTCCAGTTAAACTGCCAGAAGCAGTGTCGTCCCGATCCTTGCGAAACAATACCAAAACATACACACCACCACTAGTCATGGATTATCCAAATCAAAGTCATTTGTGACCAAAAAGCTGGTCAGGCAAAGAAACACAATTTACAATAAAGTGATAATATAAACGTTTCTACTTTGACTATAAAAACAACATGGGGATGGAAAAAAAATAAAGGAAATGGACGAATCCACTACTCGTGTCCATTTGAAGACAATTTCAAGGGGCTTGCCAGTAGAGAGATATACAATCCAATTAATGTTAACCAGTGTTAAATTGGATACAATTTAATTTTTTTAGCTTTCGAAATGATGATAATAGTGATGATTGTAAAGGAGAGACATACCACACCAAAAACTCAAATTCCATGGGTCTGTGTAAGCTCTCAGTCGTACAGGAGTGGTCCATCGATGAAACGGTTTCTTCAGCCGTCATCTGTACTTCTTTGAAGGTGTCGGACGTTTCGCTTCTTATCCAACAAACCGTCAGCAAACTAAAGTCTTGGTAGTAAGGCCCTTGGTAGTTTAGGCCCTATATACATATATATATATATATATATATATATATATATATATATATATATATATATATATATATATATATATATATATATCCCTACTGTCCAGACATGGCGGTGCCGGACTCTGCCATGATAGGTCCCTGCTCTCAGGTTGGGGGGAGCAGAGGACTACTCCCTGCAGCTGCTCCACTGATAGTTCCTATCTTTCTGACTAACGACTGGCCTGATTGCCCCACTTCGACCGGTATCACCTCATCATTATTACTATTCCTATGTTGCCTAAGCAGGCTATTGTATGAACGATCCAAATTGAACCTCACCCCACCGAACCGGTTTAATGAAGGATTTAGTTGTTTTATGAAAATCGCTTGTTTTACTCCCCTTTCAAACCATCTATGTTCTTTCGCTAAGAATTTAACCTCACTGTGGTCAAATGAGTGGTTGCTAGCTTTTAGGTGCATATGTATTGCCGATTGAGGCCCACTAGTGTTATCCCTGCGATGTTGATAGTTTTTTTTACTTTTTTTGAGAAATTGTTTAGTTTCCCCAATGTACTGCTTTTTACAATTTTCATTCTTACAATGTATTGAATAAACTACATTGCTTTGTTTTTCATTTGGCAGCCTATCTTTTGAATGCACTAATTTTTGCCTTAAAGTGTTTATCGGTTTGAAATAAGTAGGAATTTTGTGTTGCCAAAGGACTCTTTGTAGTTTTTCAGAAACTCCTGCAATGTAAGGTACTGCTACTCCTCTCCTTGTTGTATCTTCAGAATTTTTGATTTCATTCCCTATTCTTTCTTTCTGACATTTGTTAAATGACCACTGAGGGTACCCACAGTTTGTGAGTGCTTTTCTGATATGTTTTGACTCCTTTTCTCTACCTTCAACGCTTGTTGGCATGGGCTTCGGTCTCTTTTTGGGCCCGAATTTTATGTCGGTGCCGAATTTTATTTTATATCGCAGTGTACAGATTAGAAGTTATTTATTTGACTGTCGGGCTCCGCTCACAAGCTTGCTGAAAATAGTTGCAATGCTCAACCCCTGCAGGTTTTATAAAAGACCCCACGTGTCTGTGTTGTGTATGTTTGTTTTGTTGCCATGGTTTCATACTGCAATTTTTTCTCCAATTGGGTAATGGATGGATGAATGTCAGATAAGAAAGGTCAGAAAAATGTAAGTTTGACTTGTTACTCAAGGTGTATTTCACTTTCCTATTGAGCAATTGGGACCACACACACACACACACACACACACACACACACACACACACACACACACACACACACACACACACACACACACACACACACACACACACACACACACACACACGCACACGCACGCGCGCGCACACACACACACACACCACACACACATATGCACACAAAATAGAATTCCAGTATTTAGTGATGGGAATGAATACAGCACAATGTATTTTTACCTACATTGGATTAGTATTAGCGTAAAATTGCTGTAAATTTACCTATTTAGTGGTGAAAGTGCACCAGCTGGTACTGTTTGCTTGTTCAGAACCTTTTCTTTTTTAATATTCCTATGCAAGCGACAGCCAGATCAAGATTGGCTTCAATTCAACAATTTGGTTGTGATGTTTTCAACTATCGGCAGTAAGGTGAAGACGGCCATCGGAAAAAGTGTGGCAACACTTGCCGCTCACAGAGCACCATAAAACAGCTTGGAGTACATGTTTTTGGGTTATTAGAGCTGATCCTTTTTCCTGAATTATTATACTTCAGTTTAGTGAATATATATATATGTACAGTCTTGTTTATAGAACGGTTTTTGCACATCTACATTTGCACAGTATACAGTTGACATTTTTATTTTGTTATGCTTAGAATATCTTGTTTTCTATCCTTTCACTCCCACCCCAACCCCATCCCTCTTCAGTTGCTGCTGTGGACTGCAAATTTCCCCATTGCGGGACGAATAAAGGTATTCTGATTCTGATATATATATATATATATATATATATATATATATATATATATATATATATATATATATATATATATATATATATATATATATATATATATAGTGAACATATATCGGGAAAGAAGTTGTGCTTATTTCGCCTATTAACTCATTCACTGCCATTTACGAATTTATTCCGGAATTGAAAATATGATGGATAGTGCCATTCCGGAATTTGTTTGGGTTTTAATTTTTATTACTGGAGTGCCTATAAAGTGCTGGCCAGATCTTTTGACAATGTTTTTCCCTTCCACAAGGGAACCGATATGTATGTATTGCATTGTATTTTGAACAGCCGCCCTCATTTCAAACTCATATAATTTAGAAATTAAATATTTTTTTCTGATGAAAGATGAGAATCTAAGGTTTCTTGCGCTGCATTGAATGTTGATGTAGTCCTAAAACTCAATATTTTGTGGGTCCTGGAATTCGAGTGACAATGATAAAAACTCTGGACACTTGTCTTGAGTGGACACATTTGTCCACATTTGCACGTCTGGCAGTAAATTAGTTCATTCAAAATGGAAACATGAGAGAAAAGGACAGAGCTATCTTGAAGTTTGAACTTCAGCCCCTGCGTCATATTCAGCATTTTGGGGAATATATATTTCTAAAAAAGAAAGAAAAAAAACACCCTATAGTTGAACTTTTCTTTTCATGGTGCTCAGTGATGTATCCTAAAATAAACAATGTCAATATAATCAATACAGGGTTGTATTGTACATTTTAGGATCAACACCACATGGGGCCGACCTTTCCAATGCAATGAAGGAGGTAACCCCACACAATATGACAGATTCATGTATTTGAAGAAAAAACATGAAGATTTGGAACACACATATGAAAAGTATACTTCATTCCCAGAAATGTTTTACAAAAAGTGGATGGGAGTGATGAGGCAGACAACAAATATGAAACATGTATGTTTTTTTATTTTTAATGGTCCACAGACACTTTATGAATTCAGAGTCCTATGTGGCATTGAGTATTAAAAGCGGACTTTTATGAGGTTTACAGCTCTTGCAAAATCCTATCTTGGCAACATCACAAGCTGCCAGAGAGATCCCTGTGTGGATATTAGGACACCACCAGCAGCGCTATCCCAACGGAAAGAGGAAAAATGACCCTGTCAAGACCAGATGCCTGAGTGGAAGAAAATCGGCTCCCTCAAATGTTGAAAGTGCATTTTGGCTGTAAAGTGTTCACTCTAAAAATGACCTGGCTCATCATATTTGTCCTCGCTCATCCCACAGATATTTGATGGTCTTCTTCCACTGCTAAGCCATCCAAGCGCAACTTAATTGACCTCAGTAAAAAGAGGACTTCAGATTCAGGGGTGAAGTGAATTTTAAATAATATTGAAATACAAATATGAAAAAGCCTCAAAATTTATTAAAGCTCAATTGTCACTTCCTTCAAAACACCAAAAAATATAAACTGAAGTAAACTTTGGTTCCCATTTTGATAGAAAGTACATTTCTGAATAAGAAGAACGTGACTCCTAACATCAGGGATTGGTGAGTACTAATATCAGTTAGGTTTCAATCACGATATCAAGTCACTCTCTTGTTTTCTTGTCAAGAACTAAATGACACGCATGGTCTAGAACTAAATCACATCCTCTCCTGAACCAATGAAGATGCAATTTCCTGCGCCCTTTTTAATAAGGGCGCAGTGCACTCCTCCTCTTCAAACACACTCGCTCTCACCATAGGAGCCAGGGTTCGATTTGGGTTCATTAAGATATCGGGGAATGAGGAAATTAGAAATATTGAGTCTGGTCAAACTCCTGAAGGAGCCGCAGTGCATAAGAACAGGGAAAACATACAAGTTGGACACAAAGACATAATAAATTCCCAGCACACAATGGTATACAGTCGTGCAAACAAGTAGGTTTGTGAAAATGTATAACTCATAATGAATAAACATCATTGCTGCACAGCTCTAATGTATATTTTAAAACGAGGGAATCGTTTAAGTAGGGAGATCAATCAAAAATTGACTTTTTTTTCTCAACATGAGAGTAGGCATTGTTTGGTGTTTTATTGTGAAAACGGTTATGTTTATTCTTATGTATGTCTTTACTTTTAGATGCTTGATCTTTATTGACAACACGTTATATTCCAATAGTTGAGTTTAAAATACTCTATGAATAAATATGTGCAAAATATTGCGTAGCCGGCACCTTCAGGTACCTCACGGGTTAATATGATGTTCTATTCTAGCATTTTTTTCTCTTCAAGTCTCTGGGGAAGATGGATGAGCCGAGTTTTCAGTGCACACTTGCTTGTCACCGTTGTTAGTTATGTTTGTAAAAGTTGGAGAGACTGCATTGTGGAATTTGCTGTAGCAGCTATTGTGTGTTTTTTTTATTCTTTAAACAAACTGGCCAAGTCAAAGAAATGTCTTTCCTATCATCCTAAGTGGTAATTCAAGGTGGTTGAAATTGAGCACCCAAATGTTGAAATGCAGCCACGGTGAAGAGACCAGATGAAAACATATTTCAATTGGGACAAAACCAGCAGAATTGGAGGCGAGGGAGGATTTAGGATGGAGCAAGCCAGGTTTCTGGCTTCAGATGGCACGGCAGATATAGTCCGTGCCGCAGCATGCTGTAATACAACCCTTCATCGGTATAGGGTTTCTTCCTGAGTGGTTTTATTTCAATACTAATGAGATGAGACAAAGAAGGTGCTAGTGCTGACACACTTGAAGGATGGATTGACCAGGAAAGATCTCAAAACAAAAGATGTCTACAGCACTCTCTAGTGGATCACCACAAACAGTAGGAAGAAGCGGAGAAGGCAATTTGACTTGATCTAATCACGGCATCACTAATATTTAGACCTTAATGGGTTGAGTATTTGCTATAAATATTTTTACTTGGAGAGAAACTCTATCCAAGATCTGAGATCTGTAATTCTTTCTCTGTTTTTATTGATCTTGGTAAATGGCAAAATGAATTTGAGCTATTTCCATGGCTTATTTTGTTTTTGATTATTTCAATTACAAGCATCTGTTGAAATCACACAATGTACATCACCGTTTGGCTTACTTCAGTAGTGTGCAATTGGCAGCTTTATGTTTGATATAAAGTCTGGGCCACCTCAACAACGACAAACACAGGAAGTAAATGTGACTCCTGGTTGTATGATGATCATATGATGATCATGTTTCATTATAAAAACAGATTGAACACATGGTCTCCTTCTAAAAATGGATTTCAGGGCGATATGTACTTTGGCAAACCTTGTGTAGTTTTGGAGATACTTGGGAAAACACATAATTATGTCATGCGTCTTCTCGCTGTTTCCTGCACTGTGTACGATTAGGGAACACCAACATGCATTTTAGCACAAATCTTTGGAGCCGTCCTGCCTGCCTATCCATACTTGTGTAATAACAGCGAAAGGTGTTGTTCTGTCGCCGTCCACCTCACAAGCGCCAGCGTCTTTGTCTGCCCGCAAAGCAACACAGGGTGACTGCAGACCTGATCAGAGAACCTTTCAGCCATTCTAACCTTCAAAAGGCTATTGTCCAACATCGGGGAGTGAGACTAACTTATTTTTAGAGACCACCTGGGTCTTGAACTCAGGAAATTACACCTTCTGCAGCTCTCTGTCTCAAAGCAACATGAGCTCTCACCATCTAGCGAATATCCCATCACCTCTCCAGTCGTGATGGAGACCAAGTAGCTTACAAGAGATACATAGTGAGACCCAAAGTGGAAGCATGGTCAACTACACGCCCCAATGTAAGAAAAGCCGCTTTACATTTGCAAAGAAAATGTGGGCCAGGTACACTGAAGGATCAAAAAATGAGACTACTTTACTTCTTCGAGGAAGACGGAGACATTTGAGGCAGAGAATAAAAGATTATTGAAAGAGCTACTGCAGAGATGTGCCATCGTCTGCCAATATTTTCTGCAAATCACTCAGTTTTTACGCATCCGCTTCCAGCAGTAATGATTCACCCTCATTGATGAAGTGTTCCAGATACTCGTCAAAACCTGAGCATGTGTCAAACATGAACAATGACCAGAATTACCAGGTGCAGGCCGTACTGGAATCTGTGGATTTGTAAATTGATTCCAAACATGCAAACATTTTTAACGACTCCCGGGATAGCCCCTCCTGAGTGCGTTCATAGCTTCGTTTTCAGAACAAGCAGTTCTTCCTATTGATGTGGAATGTCAGCAGCTGGTAGAAAAATGAAGGAAAGGGAGAGACATGTTTTGGAGCGGTTGTAACCAACATATGCTAAAGGTAGTTGAGGAGTGTTCTTTAACAGCAGATGACAGAAAGAAATAATGTAATGGCAAATCAACACAGAAAGAAAATCAGCAAGCACCTACTTTGGACTTTTTAATAAAGGAAGAAAGTTGAACAGATGGATTGTGGCGTCTTATTCTTGTGAAAATGCTGCTCTTGCAAAGAAATGATTCGTTAACATAATTTAGAATAATTAAAATACAAATTAGAATGGAAAAGTCAACTGCATGATGTGATTGGGAGTGCACCTCAGCCCG